>NC_081411.1:668920726-669230560 GCF_030272615.1 Cryptomeria japonica | reverse complement strand
TCGCACTTCTTACACTATAAATACCCCGTACGCGCTTTTGACTTTTTAGGCTTGGAAATAGGCCTGGATGACAAAGCTACGGATTGGAAGTTTGATTTCCCTCCATTTCTCTCATTTTTGACGTGTTTTATTTTATCAACTTTGTCATCATCAGGTTTACACTTCATAAAGTGGGTATTTCTAAAATTGCCACCATATTTTCATCCATCTTCTGAGCTTTCTAACCATATAATTTTTTTTCAATTTGAACAACAATAACATATTATTATTGAATTTCTTTTACTAGTATCTCCATAGTTCTCATAGACATAGGTGCACCATTTTTTGTATAATTTTTGATATACATATCCAAATTTTAAAAACTTTATATACTATTGTAGTACACTTGATTCTTTAAAAAAAAAAAAATTTAAAAATTGTATTTTCGATTTGTTTAGTGCAACTTATGCTTCATGCACGAATAGGTACCGAATTTTCAGGATGTGCTTGATTGGAAAAATCATTAAAAAAAAAAATACTCAACAAACAATTACAAAAATATACACATCTTCTAGTGCTCACTCTTAAATATCTTTTTGCCAAAGGATTTGTCAAAATACTAAATCTAACTATGACTTTTTTGATGCGCACGTCAGACACTATGTTATGTTTTTCAGAAAAAATAGGGTCAATTTTTCGTGCGCAAAGGATTTGACCCCCTTAATCTTATCCAATTTTGAAAATGTTTAGTAGTTTGGAAACTAGATTCAGAGTACTACAATATTTGTTCTTTGATTATCTTCATATCTTGAGTGGATGACTTTCAAATTTTGCCTCTAGGTTCAGGTTCACCTGATTTCAGAAAAAAAGTGTCCACTTATACCCCCTTTTTTACCACCATCTTTGTGCACTTACCCTCTTGTAATATTTTTTATTAAGTTAAAAGAAGGTTTTTAAGGGACCCAAAACCCTTTACAAAGTATGTTTAATAGGGAGGATCTGAAACCCATAAGTAAAAATATTCAGGATTATCCACAAAACAAAGCTGAACAAAGATGAGACAGAACAAAGCCAAGAAAGGGGATCAAAGGAGATGGTCCCCTCTAGAAAGAATTTTTTTCTAACAAATAAGAACATAAGCATGAAAAGTCTATAGGCAGTTCAAACAATAGGTACCCCCAACTTGGAGCAAGCAACCAACATTAGGATTTCTCTTCGGATCCCTTCTTTTGGTATCTAAGAGTAATATCAAAAGAAGGAAAAAACCTTTTAGAATGTTTGCTTTTAACCGAAATCCTACCTTCTTTAACCTTAGCAGCTTCATCTTTCCAAACCAGCGAATATAACTCAAGAAACCCAACATCTAAGGAGAGACCAACAAACCCCGAAAAGCTAGCAGGACCAACAAAGTCAGGGCTAGACACATCCTTGGAAGACGAGACAGATAGTGAGACAACTCCAACAGAAGCGTTAGAAGTAGAAGCAAGAAAAGGGGTGGCACTAGCAGACATACCCACAAGAATCCTATCACATCCAGCATCAAGAGCAAATCTAGCAGACAGATCAAAACCATCAGTTGGCTTAGAAGGAAACGAAGCAGGAACACCATTTGAAACATCAGTAGAAGGGACAAAACAATCATCAGGGACCATGGGGAATATCCAATAGAATCTACCACATGCACTTTAGAGCCATTAATGAGAAGTCCTACCCAACTGTCTAAGAAGAGCTCTTGAATACTGTATAATGTTGAGAAGAGGCACCTTTTCACCATGAAGAGGGCTTCTTCACTTTAACTTTCTCTAAATCACATTTAGCCGCGATATGCCTTGTCTTGAAGCATCTTATACATCTGAAGGGAATCCCTTCATAATCCAAAGATTGAATCCAGAAACCGTTGGGGCTCTAAAGTTGATCTCTACTAGAAGCCTCTTAGAAGCATCAATATATACCAAAATACAAGCGTAGGTAGAATGAAGGATATCAAAGGACTCCACATCCATCATAAGAAAATCTCCCAAAGCCTCAACCACTTCCTTAAGGAGTTGGTCCACCCAAAAATGAAGTGGGAGGTTGGGGAGTCTAAACCAAATCGATATTTTACAAAAGGATTCAAATGAGAGGTTGAAATCCTCATGCTAGGGTTTAATCATCAATGGAAAGCGATTCTCCCAAGTAAAAAAATGTTCACATAGAATAATCTTTCTATCCACCAGTTTTTCAAACTTAGCAATCAAAAAAATTTTGGCCAAAGGGAGGATCTGAACTAAATCTGAAATGAGGGGTTCCAATGCTTAGAGACCCATTCATGGAGTCCCAGAAGATTGGGCCAAAAATCCCTAAACTGGCGTATAACCACAAGAGGAGAGAGATCAAACCCAATCTGATTGATCATATTAATTGTCTCATCTTCGAGATTAATAGTAATAATATGACAAATAGGAAAAGGGTTAGATTTGGCATAAGCAGATCCCTTACCCCCTCTCGAAGCCAGACGATTTGCGTTAGAACCCCTAGAAGCCCCAAAAGAGGAGAAAGACACTCTCAAAATCCTCGAAGCAAAACCACCATCCACAGCAGAGGCGTCCAGCCGTGACACATTAAGAGCTCGTTCATGATCTAGGAGAGTACCAACAACAGGAGAACCATCACTAAATGAGTGGGCGGAGGCATCCAAACGACCAGGGGAGCAACAGTAAGAGGTAGTCGAGTGGCCATCCTGAGCGGCAGTCATTTCAGAAAAAGTGAGACTTTACAACATGCTTGTAGTGTTTGTGCATTGTCTTAGTTCCAATTTCATGTGTTGAGGTGTTGTGCAAGAAGATTTATTGAAATTTTGTTCAACATTGAGTTTCTTAGGAATATGGAAATGAGGTGTTCTATATCTATTTATGTTGCATGATCATGTATAGACGTGACCATGAGAAAGAATTATTTGGGAATGATGTTAATGTTCTAAAAAAGTCCTTATGTGCTCTGCACGATGTTGAATATTTAGGTTACTGCTAGTTAGGGGGATTTATGCATAGAAAATTGAATTTGTATGATGATGATAAGATACCCTTTATGTTTGATGTGATAGATGGAGATATTATTGTTGTTTCAGAGGTATCACAACTTTTTTCATCAATGACAAAGGGGTAGATTGTTGCAAATATGATTTTGTGTTGTCATTGATGTCAACAAAGGTCTGGAAGTATACGATCAATGGTGTTGCATATAGAGTCTTCTCATGTGCTCAAATTGATATATGGATATTTATGGTGATGACTGTAGATGGTATATCTAGTTGACTTGTGACTATATTGGAGCATTGAATATGTATTTAGATGTCTACAATATATTTTGGCTAAGTGTGACTATTTAGTTGAACACTCTATAAGATAGGGTTCAAGATTCTAGTTTGCAATATATCACATTGATTCATGTATTCTTGTAGTTATTGTATAATGATGGTAGATGAAAAATAATTTAATATCTACATTTTCATGTCCTGATTTCTTATGTAGTTGATCTAGTTTTGATCATGTAGTGATAGTGTAACTATTTGTAGGAATTTTTGGTATTCCTCTACCTTCTTATGTTTTTGATGTTGTGGTTCTCTAATATAGTATGTTTATTGTTAGGTGATTCTATGTTGTGCATCCATAGGTGTTATGGAACTCCACATCACATTTGAGTATGTTTGACTAGGTTGCATTATCAGTTGTATCTTTCGAAGTTGACTTGAGTGTTTTTGGTCCATGCACTAACGTGCAGAGTTGAAGGTGACAATTTGGGGTTTATTGGAACATTTTCTTATATGGTTTGATTTTTCACACATCATTTCTCCCCTTTTCATTTTTTACAGAAAGTATTTAGGGCCGACTATTTATACTTCACACATTACATCTAATTAGGGCGACCTAATTGATATATCTTCCTTTTGTGGATGATATATAAAGGATGAGACATTTTGGATGATTGTAAGTGTGTAATGAGAAGATATATATGGTATTTCAAGTAATTGTGAAGGTGCACAATTGCATATGAGTAGTAACGATGTCAATTTAAGATGTTTAGAATAGGGAACTATAATTAGTATCTCAGAGAATGTGCTTCTACTTAGTTCAACAATAATTATTATTTTTAATCCAACCTATTGTATCTTATCTTGAAGAAGTGATCTTCAATGTTTTGCAAGTCCATTGTATCTTCCCCTAAGGTTCTGCACCTTAGCCTAAAAGACCAAATCAAGGGCAATGAGATTCCTTGGCCTAGAGCCTAAAAATTTGTTATCATTTTTCATATAGTGAGATAGTTCTCACTATGTTTTTTTCCACATTTGGTTTTCCATGTAAAATATTGGTGTCCTTGTGTGATTGATCTTTTTTTTAGTTGTTTAGGTTTGTACATGTGATAACTGAAATGAATGGTTAAGTTTTATCATGTGTTGATTCACCCCCCCTCCTTCTCAACATTATGATGTGTTCAACAATGTGTAGTTCTCAACTTCCTTCTTTTGTTCCTAATACTTAGTCTTAATCATAGGAGACCCTCCCCACTCCCCCCCTCTCTCTTTATCTAGTCCTTGTTTGTGGGGGGTCTCTTTAGTTCAGTTTGAAGGTGCCTCCTCCCTTTATCCTAATATTTTACTTCATTATAATGTTGCCTCATAAACTATTATCTAGTATAGACAAAAATGAAAACTAATGTCAAATTTTAAATTCCTACAACATGCTTGCAATCACAATAGAAAATTGTATACACTATTTAGTATCTCTTATGGTCATCAATTTTTACATTTTGTTGAAATGAAAACTTTGGAACTAAGCATTATATTAAATATTTTTGTCAAATATTGTAAAAGCAAGTGTCTTCCTAACCTTATAAATCTCTTGATAAACACAACTATGAATCTTATTAGCATTAAGTTACCACTACCTATTTATGAATTTCTAATGGCTACCCTTAGATTTATAAGAAAACAATTGAAGATGTTTGAGTTTAATTGATGTCAGTGTCTATTGATACTAGACTATATATATTCAATATGTTTTGGCACACTAAACATAGATTTTTTTTTGCTCACTTTGATAGATTATATTACCTCCTTAATATTTACCTGGATGTTTACAAAAGAACTAGCTACCTATAATAGCTATAAACCCTTTTTGATAAATGTATCTAATGTGTTATTAAAATGTCAGAGTTTATATATATTCAATATGTTTTGGCACACTAAACATAAATATTTTTTCACTAACTTTGATAGACTACATTAGCTCCTTAATATTTACTTGGATGTTTACAAAAGAACTAGCTACTTACACTAGCTATAAACCCTTTTTGATAAATGTATGTAATGTGTTATTAAAATGTGGGAGTTTATTCTTTCTTATCATATGCTATTACCGAAACCAAGACTTTAAAACAATTAAGAAACACTAGCTTCCATCTATATTCGTCCATATATCTTGTTGTACTTACTTTTTACCGGCCTCTTGCAATCCTTGATAGCAACTATAGCTACCATATAAACCTTTTTTATTTAACATAATTTATAAGATTTATTAATAACAAACTATGACATATAATATAATGTATAATAAAATTTGAAAATTAATAAACAATAAATTCATATTTAATCTATAAATTTATTTAGGACATGTTGTATTGCAATTCAAAACATGATTTTTCAGTCAAACCTTTTATTCCATTTTTCATGAATTGTAATTAAGATGAACTCATAAATGATTTATTTTAACACTCATTATATTTATGTTTAGATAAGTTAATAGTCTTAATACTTTAATACTATAAACATAACCTAGAAATAATATATACTAAGTGGATTATTCATATGAATAACTATGGCTATGAATAACAAATTCAATAAATTTGACTTAAAGATTAGAAAATTAAATCTTCCACTGCAACAACCTTTATTTATTTAACTTAATAAATAACCCAAAAAATCTCAACCTAAGACTCACAAACTACCTCTTCAAAATATCCATTGGCTTTAGGCTTTTTACCTACTAGCTGTCAAATGCTATAAATATCCATTGGCCTGTTGCCTACTCGTCAAATGTTATATTAGGGTAGAATTTACAAATTGATAGGAAATGTTATTTGATTTAGTAGGGCAGAATTTACAAATTGATAGGACATGACAGTAAATGTGAAACTAATAATTTTCTTGATATTCCAGAAATTTATGTCATATATTTGATTGTCTTTAAATTAGTGTTTAGTTTATGTTTGGTCTCTCTATTCTACAATTCTATCCAATCTTCCCTGTGAATTCGTGTGTGATGGCTCAAAAGTCTCTTTTAATCCACCCACTTTAATAACAAAGTCTACACTGATAATGATTGCTTCTTGCACGCAGAAGGAAAATGGTAAATTTATTGACTGATAATCATTTTTATCTTTTAAGACCTTGACTTGACGAGCCAAAGAGGAGGTGTGTAAACCTTCCCTTAATCCTCCTGAGCATTTTCACTTGCATCAAACTCACAAATAATCAATCTGATTTAAATATAGAGATTTAATAAGATGAGAAAAAGTTTAAGAATAATTAACCAAAATCAATAAAATATTTTTATTGGGATCAAAAGATTATTATTTTGGAGGGGATGTCATGCGTTTGGGCATCTTCTAATGGTAGGAACTTGACGCTTTGCGTCCTTGTTATCATATTACTTTGACAAATATATATGGTTTAAGAAAGAAAATATGAAAAACAATACTTAAATATGACAAATATATATAGACTAACCTTGCAAAAGGATACATCAAAGCCATATAGCAGCCCAGCGACAACCTCATATGTTGGACTTTATGTTATAAGGGACATTTAATGAAATAAAGTCAAATATTAATACATAGGTTATATCTTAATGCTATATTTACACTTTATAACTCAAGGGTCCATTTATCAATTAAAAGGGGCCATTTAATTAATTGTTTGGATGCCTATACCAAGGAGGGTTTTATAAAATATTAAAGTGCAAGCTTATAACATAATAAATGCAATTAAATGATCCAAAAGTCTCTAGAAAGGATCGACTAGCTTTGAGAATTATATAAAGTGCCAAGAGAAGATTGAATTCATTATGATTGAGCATCTATTATTCCTCTTTCTTGAGTGGTGGGAAGAAACCAAGGGTTTCTAGCACTTCTAGCCATTGGAGAACGTCAACTCTTCAGTGTTTGTGCAATTTTGAGGCTGTGAGATACCAATTGAGATTATTGCCTAATTGTGCGCTTCATCCAGGAGTCCAATTTGTGCTAATAGGTGGAAGATTTCATCTAGGGTTTAAAGGATCGGGAGGTATATCTATAGAAGACCTGAAGATTAATATTGGCTACCATTATACAATAGGAAATCAAACATTTAATTTGCAGATTATATACAGCTACAACAGGGATGTGTTTCTTGAGATTCTTCATTGTTGCTAGGTCTCCCTTGGAATCACCCATTTATAACATCATATTACTCTAGGTTCATTACTTGCATTTTTTTTGTCTAAAGGAATAAATTTGATCACTATCATCAATAGTGTTGTAGGTGCACATTTTATATGAGTCATTAGAAAAACCTTTGATTGTTAGCCAAGAGACTTGGCATCACATTTAGATCAGTTGTATGTCAGCATTATACTTGGTTTAGCATATAAATGAAGGAGGTATAGGGTTGCATGCCATTTGTTTATCAAAATGCTTAATTATTATAAGTGACTAATTGGCATAAAGATTTTCATTTGGGAATTGAAAGATGCATGCTAAGTGTTTTCATTAATACCTAGTTGTTGTAGGTGCATATTGGTTATCCTAGCATGCATGGAAAGTGTTTGAAAATATGTCAACTCATTGTACAAGGTGATTTCAGTCACTTATATGTATGAGAAAGGTCAAAAACAATTAGTATATCATTTTTGTTATATTATCAACCAATCATGCATCATTAAAATGATTCAAAAACATCATTTACAAGCATTTAAATCACATTTGACATCATTCCAAGAAAGCATAAACAAACTGAAACACAAATCTAGCAAGCATAGAGGTTGTATGCAAAGTGTTTGATGAAATTCCTTGAGGCTCTAGTCAATAGTTTGAGGTCAGAACTAGCAAGGGATATTTCAGTGGTATCAAAGTGGTTTCCTGTCATCGTACTAGGGTTCGAAATCATTGAGCTCACACGTTTAGAAATTAAGTAACTAGTAGTCATAAGTTCAAGTTATGGGTTACTATAGTATTATAGGGAAATCCAAGGAAGAGATTGAATACAATGCCATCAAGATGAGGGGAAAATGTGAATAGGAAGATCCTCAACTCCTTGAGGACTATCAAAATATGCCAGATGCTTTTAAATCACAATAGTCCCTTAATAATTTTTTGACCTTTGTTATTATCTTGAGGCTTTATAGGATTGGACTGGTTAAGTACATTAGGAGGGTGTATAAGGAGACAATTTCATCTAAAGGGAAAACATTTAGTCAGGGGCATAGTGTGAGTAGGTATGGTAGAGATACTAAATCAAATTATGAAGGTGGTTCTACTTCCAAACTCAATGCTCAGGTTATAGGAACTCCCATAATGAGCAGGAATGAAATGAGAAGACAAGGTCTATGTTTCACTTGCAAGGGGTTTTGTGAGCCTAACCACCAAGGAACATAAAATGAGGTAAAGGTGCTTGAAAAAGACCTAAGATGCATTGAAGAGGAAGTCATCAAGGAGGAAGATTTGGACATGCATGTGTTGCATGAAGATGATGGGATTCATGAGTGACGTCATTTGGAAGGACAAAGAGGATCCCATGATGAAGCTTTTGAGATTAAGGAGACTTATACACATGTTGATTTACATTATAGCCAAAATATCTAGCTTAATCATGATGTAGATGTGTTAGTAGATGACGAAAATGTGGGCACACATGTTGGAAGCATCAAAGATGAGGAATGTGCAGAGGATACAAGCTCTAATAATTTTGATTTTTATAGCAGTAATTAAAATTCTTTGCATTATCATGAGGTAGCAGTCATTTCACTTAAGGAACATGCTTCTAGTTTGTTGCCACATTAAGGTACACAAGATTTGGGTGCTAAAAATAAGATTAGTGACGTAGATTCATGTCATGATGAGTTTGATTTTGCAAATCAGACCTTGGAAAATAAATCAAAACTTCATTGGTTGGGAATAAGTCCCTTGACCAGGATTTGGATAGACATGTAGCTACCATGGAAGAGGAACTATGCGAAGACTTTGTCAAATCAATAGTTTATATAGTGTCTTTTGAGCCATCCTGTGAGGTACATAGCAGTAGTACCTTATTTATTGATGTGTGCATTGATGATTGTATACACGATGTTACTTACCATGAGGTGAGTGATGTGGATACAACCTCATATCACAGTGCAGATTTCAGTTCAGAACACTTGCATGGGAGCTTGCATACTATCTCTCATGTTAGAAAGGGGAGGAAGAAGATAGAGCATGAGATAATTTAGGAGAAGGAGCATTAGATAATGCATGAGGAATTCGCATCCACTTATGACTCGAGGAGTTCAGAGTTGTATGACTTAGTTCAACATGGAGGTATTCTTCAGTTTTTGAACAACCCCTTGTTTGAGGCAGATGCTACATTGTCTTATGATAATCCCTTTTTCAAGCTATATGTTGATCACTCTCTTAACCCTAGACCTAAGATGAGCATTTATTGTATCATTTAGAACCCTTCCATTCCATCGGGTCTTCAGATAGGGTTTGTAGAGGATTTTTTCAGGTGTTTACACAGTGAGGAGTGCCTATAGTTTTACTTTTGATCCTCATGTGCATGACCCCTTTTGGATGCTTAGTTCAGTTGTGGATGTGTTAGATAGCATGTATGATGGTTCACCTTGCACAATTTTGGGAAATGAACTTTGTCGGCCTTCTGAGTTGCTTCCCCTTGAGTTGTCTCCTCCTACAACACTAGTTGTTGGTATTGATTTGATTCGGAAGGTACTGTCAATTATTCTGATGTTGGTGTTATAGTCAAGCTAGTTGGTATTGACAGGGACATTACATAGTTCTTCCCTTGGGACCCAAGTGGACTAGTGTGTTATTTTGTCTCTAAGATTGCTTGGGGACAAGCAATTTCAGGGGTGATGGATTGTAATGTCCCCTTTTTGGGATGATATGGTTTATGATTGGATTATCCTATTATTGGCCATCATAGACTAAGACTGATGGTTAGAGGGTCCCAGTTGGTAGTGCAGGAGGCTTATTATCATTTCGGAGGTCAGAAGTGTTTAAAATTTCTCTTTGTTTAGCTTCGTTTCATACACTTAATATTTATAGTAAGTCAGTGGTTGATTGAGAGGGACCCTTTCTATTTTTAGTAAGGCATCCAGATGACCAGTGGACGTAGTGGGACACCCTATGGTATTTATAGAATTGACAAATAATGGTTGTTATTGGAGTTATGATATTTTAATTATTATTAAAGTTATATAATTAACCAGCTTTGAGAATTATATAAACTGCCACAAGAAGGTCGAATTCATTATAATTGAGTATTTTTTATTTCCCTTTCTTGAGCAGTGCAAAGAAACTGAGGGTTTCTAGCACTTCTAACCATTAGAGAACATCAACTCTTCAGTGTTTGTGCAATTTTGAGGTTGTGAGATACCGGCTGAGATTATTGCCTGATTGTGGGCTTCATCTAGGAGTCCAATTTTTGCTAATAGGTGAAAGATTTCATCTAGGGTTTGGAGGATTGAGAAATTATATACAGCTACAATAGGGACATGTTTCTTCAAATTCTTCATTGTGCAGTCATCTTCATTGTTGCTAGGTCTCCCTTGGCATCGTCGATTTATAACAGCATATTAGTCCAAGTTCATTACTTGCAATTTTATTTGTCTTAAGGAATAAATACGATCGCTGCCATCAATAGTGTTGTTGCACGTTTTATATCAGTCATTGGAATGAACTTTGATTATAAGCCATGAGACTTGGCACCGCATTTAGATTAGTTGTATATCAGCATTATACTTGGTTTTGCATATAAATGAAGGAGATACAGGGTTGCATTCCATTTGTTAGTCAAAATGCTTAATTGTTGTAAGTGACTAATTTGCATAAAGATTTGCATTTGGGAATTGAAAGACATGCATGATAAGTGTTTGCATTAATAACTAGGTTTTTTAGGTGCACTTTGGTTATCTTAGGATGCATGGAAAGTGTTTGACAATATATGAACTCATTGTACAAATTGTATGCAAATTGTTTGATGATATTCCTTGAGCCTCTAATTAGCAATTTGAGGTCAGAACTAGCAAGGGATATTTCAAGTCACAACTTTATGGAGCTCCGCTTGGTTTAGGATTTTCTTCTTCAAGAGAAGATCTTCTATAAACATGTATTTATATCATATAATCAGCAAGTTTGTTTTGTAATCCTTAAGGGGGTTTTCCTCAGGGCAAGTTTAAGGAACAATGTAATAAGTGAGAGAATGTTGGCATAGAAATGGAATGTTCTATTATATTGATAGTTAGCAGTTATGATAGGTTTAGATATCATACACTTATAACAGTTGTATATCTCCCTATATATGTGTATGCGCCCACCTACATTAGATTATATCAATCAAGTTAGTTTTACCGCTCCCTATCATAAAGAATGTAGAAATCATTTTATAAAATTTGGAATGTAAACATTTCTTTACATGAAAGAATAATACTGATTTTGGAAGAAAATTGTAAGAAAATCTATAAAATCTAGTGCAATAAATGTTAAATTTCACATTGGATTCACCAAAGTGTATGATTAAAATTTTAAGAAGATGTATAAATCCTCAAGGGAAACCACAAAACCTTACATTTAGGCTAAAGATCCAATTTTACATAATGAAGAATGAAACTAATTCAAAATATTATGAAAATAGGTACAAAATTATAACAAGATTGCATCCCCTGGAATCACCTCCATTGTTCTTATCGACTTATAGAAATTGTTTTGTTTCTCTAAGATTGTGATTGTGTGTAAAAACATAAAAGATAACAAATATGATAGTTGCTTGAATTTTTAAAGCATGTGGTTCAATGAAATGAGAATGAAGATTGACATTTATATAGAGGATTTAGTTTCAATCAATGGATGAGATTTGTCAAGAGATTGATAGGGGATATTTGAGAATAGAGTGTGCACACCAAATTTGTCATTCTGAAAAGAGGAGGAAAGGATGAGTGAGAGGCATGTTAAGTACAGAAAAAATGAGATAAGTTAAATATAACTAAAAGTATTTATTTTCAAGAAAATATGTCATTTTGAAAGTGGAAGAAAAGAGGAAAAAGAAATAATTTAAGTGGGGAGGGAAATGAGGAAAGTGGAAATAAATAAAGAAATTATTTATTTTCAACAAAAGTGAAATACGGAAAGTGGAAAGAGGAAATTGGAAAGTGAAAATAGATAAATGAAATTTATTTATTTTCAACCAAAATGAATATTTCAATAAATGGATGTATTTGTTTAATTATAGAGGAATTTATGAATTAAATTATTAAAATTAATTATTTAATTGCTGCAAAATAGAAGAAAATTATACAAATTAATTATACAATTAAAAATTTAATTTATTCAAGAAAGAGGGAAAATTAATTTTGAATTAGAAGAAAGGTGTTAGCCTATTTAAATATTAAAATTATCTAGTTATATGATGAGAAGATGTCGTTATAAGCAATGGAAAATAGGTAAACATACACTATTTAATATATTTTATGATCATCAATATTTAAATTTTGTTGAAATGAAAAATTTGGACCTAAGCATTATAGCAAATATTTTTGAAAAATATTGTAATTGCAAGTGTCTTCCTAACCTTATAAATCTCTTGGTAAATAGGTAAACATAACTATGAATCTTAATAGCATTAAGCTCTGAATAACTATTTATGAATTTCTAGTGGCTACTCTTACATTTATAAAAAACAATAGAAGATGTTGGAGTTTGATTGATATTAGTGTCTATGGATACTAGACTTGATATATATTCAATATGTTTTGGCATACTAACCATAATTATTTTTCGGCTTAACTTTGATGGATTATATTAGCTTCTTAGTATTTACTTGGACTTTTATAGAGGAACTAGCTACCTATACTATCTATATACCATTTTCAATAAATGTGTCTAATTTGTTGTTAAAATCTGAGGGTTTATTCTTTCTTATCATCCTTCATGCTATTCCCGAAATCAAGACTTCACAAAAATCTAGAAATACTGGCTTCCATCCCTATTCGTCCAAATGTCATGTTGTACTTACTTTTAACCTATCTCTTGCAACCCTTGATAATGACTACAGCTATCATATAAACCTTTATAAGACATTGATAACAATCCATTACATATAATATTATGTATAATAAAAGTTTGAAAGTAATATACAATTAATTCATATTTAATCTATGAATTTTTGTTGCAATTCAAAATTATAGTTTTTTCAGTCAAATCTATTATTTCTTTTTTCATGAATAGTAATTAACGTGAACTTATAAATGATTTATTTTAACACTCATTATATTTAAGTAATGTCTAAAAAAATTTATGATTCTGATACTTCAACACTTTAAACATAAGATATAATATATACTAAATAGACTATTCATATTCATACAAGATTAGTTCATATCAATAACAAATTCAATAAATTGAATCTTAATAAAACATCAAAATTTAACACATTAAAAATATAGCCTACCCATATTGACTAAGCTATTTTTAAAATTCAAACTATTGCGCATTGAGCATCTATACTCCGGTTATTTATACAGAATTTGCCTGCAAAGCAGATTCTGTAACACTGATCGTTACAAATTTATTGTAAGCTTCTATATTTACAACATTCACTGACGGAATATAACTTAGATAGTCACCTGGAAGGAAAACTCTGATTTTAATCCCTACTCAAATCAAGTGTTAACTTTAAGAACACCCTGCCAAGAAGAACTAAAAATTTTAAGAGAACGTAAACGTTTTTATGAACAGGCGACAATGGGAATCTAATAGAGGTCCACTAGGTACTGTAGAGATCTCATGACTTGCTGTGTATCAGCCTCCATCTTTCCTTGGAGCATCCGGAGAACTTGAGCCATGCTTGGCCTCTCATTCTCATCCTGTGCAATGCATACCAAGCTTGCAAGCGTAGCTCTTCTCACATCCTCAACATCTGCATGCTCTGCAATTCTTTCGTCCACAATACTCATCAAGTTTCCCTTTTGAAGTTGAGCTGCAGCCCATGAGGGAAAGTACTGCTTAGTCTGTTCCTTCACGCTCATGTCCACATTTCTTCGACCCGATATTATCTCCAACACCATCATGCCGAAGCTGTACACGTCTGCCTTGAAAGTAGTTGCTAAGCCGTCGATCCAGTCGGGAGCGATGTAACCTCGAGTTCCTCTCATGCTTGTCAAAACCCTGCTGAAATCTCTTCCCACCAACTTTGCAAACCCAAAATCAACCACTTTTACGCTGAAATCGCTATCCAGAAGTATGTTCTCAGGCTTTATATCGGAGTGAATGATTTGATCTCTGCATTCCTCGTGGAGATAAACTAAGCCTCTGGCAATGCCTAAAGCGATCTCGAACCGTGTCTTCCAATCCAACAGCCTTTGTGATCCAGCGAAGAGAAGAGAATTGAGAGAACCATTGGGCATGTACTCGTAAACTAGCAACCTTTGAGATCTTTCCGTGCAAAATCCACAAAGCTGGACCAAATTGACATGCTGTATGTTTCCGATGGTGCTTATTTCTGCACGAAACTGTTTTTCTACCTGTGTAGAACCCTCTAATTTTTAACTGCTACAAGGGTATTGTCTAGTAGAGCCCCTTTGAAAACAGAGCCAAAGGCTCCTTTCCCTAACTTATCTCTGAAATTGTTGGTTGCAATTCGGAGCTCCTTGTAAGTGAATGTTCTCAGGGAAGCAGGCAGGTCAGCTTCCGAATCTCCTCCCTTACCCACTATTCCACGCCTCCGCCGAAGAAAGATTATAACAAGGAAAGCAAAAACAAGAACGAAAACACCACCGACGGGAAGCGAAATCAATAGGACACGTCCCTGATTTTTTCCTCCACTGGATATGGACTGTCCCAACTGAGAAGCAGCCATGCGAAGGAAGACAGGCTGGCTGTTTGATGCAACGCGAATATTGAACAGATCCCCAAACCACATTCTACAAATGGGAAGAGTAGAATTAGTGAGATCGAAGGCTGTGCAGGAACAATTTTCCAGACATGCAGCTCTGCATGCTGATAGAGATGGGTATTGGGAATATGGAACAGCTTCTTTCTCTGCTAAGGCTATGTCACTCTTTTGCACGAATCCATCTGTGGTGCCGTTGGTAGGAGAGCAGTGGAGAAAGCTATTGCGAAGGCATCCGCTTGATCACCATTCTTGTGAATTCCAGGCGTGATTGTCTCTGGGATGGAAGCCCTCGAGACAGCTGCAGAATTGAAGATTGTTACTGTTGCATGCAGCATAAGCCCCGCACATATGATAAACCAGGCATAGGTCTTTTGGCACAGACCAGATGTTAATCCAGCTGTTATTATGAATTCGATAGTAAGCTCGTACATCTCCAGTTTTGTACAGGACTACACGCTGCATGACACTATCAAATTTTGTTATCTGAATATACGTGAAGTACATCTTTGTTGGAGAAATCCTTACAAAGGGCGTTCTAAGAATTTCAGATTCGTATTTATTCTGCATATCTGGCATACCACTGAAATGGTCACCAACCCAGTCTCCGCTGCTTCAGTAAGTAACACTGTTATTATACAGCAGCAAAAACTGCGTCTTGTCGGGGGCTGGATCCATTCCTAAAGAGAAGGGCCCAGGTGCTGGATCCAACGAACTCTTCCAAGAAGTTAGCTTCATGCCTTTCCACATCTTCATTCCCAACAACCATGTGTCTCCTGGATACAAGAAACTCTCCCAAACAATTTCAGATATGTTGTTTGCGCCCAACATAACAAAACTAACAGAATCCAATATCATAGCTCTGGAGGCTACAGCTTTCTGGTTCTTTCTTGTTGACCATATTGATCGTCCATCTGAATCATACAGTTTGAGATAGCCGTCAGTTGTTAGATTCAAAACGCCTGGCTTGTTTCTGATGGGAGTCTCTCTATGAGCCACCCAAACAATAGTCTTGTCAGACATTTGGGCATACCAGATGCCGATGTACCAGTTATTTGTTCCGTTTAGACAAAAGAATCCCAATTCGAAGGTGCCGTTCTTTGAAACTATCCTCTGATTTCCAGTGAGAGAAGCTCCCAAAGCGATGCTGTCTCCACCAACTGTAAGGGGATCACAATTGTAAGGTAGAGTAAGCAAATAAAGCACTGAAAGGAAGAAATGCCATGCAGACAGACTATTTGTGGCCATCTGGAAAAAACGTCAAACTCGCTTGAAACAAATCGCTACAATTACCCATAGGTTTGGTGTTGCGTTATATAGATTGGTAAGATCAACAAATATTTTTAATTTAATTTAATAGGTCTTTGGTCTAAAAACAATTTCAACCTAAGACACAAACAATCTCTTCAAAATATCCATTGGCTTTGGCTTTTTTCCTACAAGTCAAATGCAACGAATATCCATTGGCTTGTTGCCTACTCGTCAAATGTTATATTATGGCAGACCTTACAAATTGATGGGAAATGTTCTGATTTATTAGGACAGAATTTACAAAATTGATAGGACACGGTGATAGATCTAAAACTAATAATTTTCATGATATTCTAGAAAGTCAAACAATAGATTGTATATGACACGGCACTAGAAAGAAATTTGAGTCATAGATTGTCATTTATTTGATGGTCCATAAATTACCGCTTAGTTTCTGTTTGGTCTTTCCAATCCTGCCTGCGAAGTCATGTATGATGGGTCAAAAGTCTTTTTTGAGCCGGCCACTTCAATAGCAAAGTCTACACTGATAACGATTGCTTCTTGCACGCAGAAGGAAAATGGTGAATTTATTGACTGTTGTGGAACAGCAAAACAAGTTAAGACCTTGACTTGACGACCCAAAGAGGTGGCGTGTAAACCTTCCCTTCATCCTCGTGAGCATTTTGACTTGCATTAAACTCACAAATAATCAATCTAATTTAAATATAGAGATTTAAGAATATGAGAAAAAGTTTATGAATAATTAAATAAAACCAATAAAATCGTTGTATTGGGATCAAAACATTACTATTTTGAAATAATATAATCAAGGCCTTTATATAATGATTTAAAAATTAAAAAGATTAAATATAAAGTAATACTTTTTTATTAAAAAATATATTGTAAAGTTAAAATAAAGTAAAAATCTACATTGAAAATAGTTAAGAGAATAGATCTATTATGCATAAGTATATAATTGTGAAGGTAAATAAATAATTTTTATAATGAATTTAAATCAATTTAATAATCATTGTAGAGTAATATAGACTAACCTTGAATAATTATCATAATATTACTTTGATAAATATATATGGTTTAAGAAAGAAAATATGAATAACAATACTTAAATCTGATAATTAAAGAATGGTGCAAATTGATTAATATTCTGACATCATCTTGATTGTTGTCGTAGAAATCCAATTTTTTCAGTCTAGTGAATGGTTTATGTTTATATGTTTGATACATACAATAATATTTCTAGCTACAATTTTGTCATTTACTCTTTAACTCAACTTGCCTCTCGAACAAAATCTTGGTCTTACATCCACTTGGTTGGCATCAATCTATTGTATATCTTTTTGATAGATAAAAAAAATTCAACGTTGAATTGATAACCTCTTGGTCATCTTGAGGTGCTAAATATCTCACCACGGTGGAGAAAAATCATCTGTCACCTTAGCCAAAGACGTTGCAAAGTGGTGAGATAGTTTGCCAAAATCACAAATAAAACAATGAAATTGATTGACAAAATATCTTGGAGATATGTCATCTCGTAGAAGATAATGATCATGAACATATGCAAAATGTATTTATTATCGAGATATATAGAGACTTTCTATGGAGGGTTGACGGTCAGACATTTCGAGCAAAGGCATTTGGGAGATGTCAAGCAAAGGAATTCATAACCATAATAATGTTCTATGTTATAGTTCTAATTTTTCTCATGATCATTTTTGCTATCAATTCAGGAATGACAAGGTATGAGCGTTCATCAAAGTGTGATTCGAGTTCTTTCGAATGTCGATAATGTGTAAGAAATGATGTAATGAATCATTTGTTGGGATGTGAAGCCCAACGGTCATGACCTTTCGTCTTCTCCAGACTCTTCATTCCAAACCTGAATGTGAATGTATATATAGATGTGTACAATCATGTACTGTAGTGTGTATAATAAAGTGATTCCCTACTTTGAGTGTGGATGTAGGCAAATTTACCGAACCGCGATAAATCATGTGTTGTCTTTTGTTATTCCTTTATTATGTTTTTCTGCTCATTCTAATCTTAACAATTGGTATCAAAGCCATGTTGGCTTGAGCAGAGATGGAGGAAGAAGGAGAAGGTAAAACTTATAACTTCTATGGAATTTTTACATTTCATGTAAAACTATGCTTCAAGCGTCGCGTACATTGGTGGGATGGCTGGAAGAAAGAGGGGAACTCAGTTGAAGAGGAGAATCCAGTGAAAGAGAAGGATGTTGGGATTCTCATTTGCTCTCCTCTTGAGCCAGCTTTGGCACTTATTGGCCAAACTGTTAATGGCCGGGAAGTTGTTGGTATTCGTGTGGTGAAGGTTGAACGTCGTGATACCTCAGTTGGAGTTGAAGATAGTCCTTGTATAGATGCCGGAATTTCTGAGCAGAAATATGCTGGAAAAGGGGTTGTTGTTGAAGAGGATGAACTCAAGAGATCACGGGAGGAAGAGTGTTTGCCAACGGAGACCGAAGTTGAATCTGTTGTTAACTCCCAAGATGAGGAGGGTGCAGATTGGAGTGACTCGGTTAGAATTACTTGGTAGAAAGATGCTGGAAAAGAATCCATTGTTGAAAAAGAAGATTTGAAGTATTTGTTGTTTGAAGAAGAAGAGATTGGGTTGTTTGGCTTCCAAGATGAGAAGGATGCCTTCGGGGGTGAAGAGGATGCAGTCTCGAATTTGGCGAATGAAGATGAACCTGAGGATAATGAGACCAAGAGATCGAAAGATTACTTGTATGAAAAAATTGTGAGGCTAAAAGAGGAGAATGTGATGCTCACAAGAAAAATATTCATTATGGAAGCTGAAATAGAAGATTGGCGCTCTTCTATGAATCTGGAAAAAGAGAAATATGAGAAAAAGTGGGAGTTTGCTGAAGAGAAAAGAAATAAAGAGCTGAAGAAAGAATTGGATGAGATCCATTCTATTTTTATGGAGTTAGGCATTGATGAGGAAGAATGTGAAGCTAGAGAGACTCAAGCGACTAAAGAAACTGAAGAGATGATAAAGCCCAGAGTGGTTATGGATGGGCAGGTGCAGAGTTGAAAGGAGTGGGAGGCCTATAATGTGAGCCTCTCCAATGGTGGCCTAGATTGTGTACCCCTCCATAACAAGGCATTCGTAGACCCCCAAGCACAATGCAAACAAGCTGAACTATCCACATTCTCTCAAAATCTTTAGGCGGAAATTGATGCCAGCAGCCCTGCGCAATGGAAGTCACCACAGACGCCACCTCGGATAGGCTTCAAGGTGTTGGAAAAGAGATCCATCATCATATTCGATGGCACCACTCGCACTTACTATGTTATACCCTCTGATCTTTTGCACCCAACACCCTCCTTTGTAGTTAATAGTACATCCATCCCCCACTTTGATAATGCAAACTTTGGTATGCATGATTCAATCCCTAGACCTTATCTCAGCCAAGAAATAGGTAATCCATATAGTCAACCTGAAGATCTTCAAAGAGAAGATGGGATTGAAAGTTTTTACGCAGCAAATCCCACTCGACCTGGTGGCCCTACTTATGAAGATTTAAACTATGCTACTCATAACGAGCGAAGTGGAAGGAAAGACAACTTGGGAAGGTTGAACGACTCTTTAAATAGAACAGGTGTGAGTTTTGGAGGGCATAATGAGAAGCATGGTAGGCAGGTGGATATGGTAATTGGAGTAAGGGACAATAACAATGGGAATGCAGGAATTAATTTCATAATGCTTCCAGAGGCTGACAGTGATAAGCAAGATTCACCTGAAAGTGTAGAAAATGCTTCTGAAATTGAGTCAGAGCTTACTGCTGGAGGGTGCAGAAAAACACAGCAACATGGCTTAGCGAATGGTGGTAATAATGAAATTGTGAACGTTTTTGCGGTAGACCATATTAGCGTTACAAATGATGATGATCAGGCGAATACATTTTGTGAATCGTATTGGACTTCTTCCCCTCATAATGGGATCTCTTATGATCCTTTAACTGGTTATTATGGCATGAAAATTACAATTGCTGATATATATCCTTTTCTGTCAATTTGCGCCCAACCTAAATTATTTATGACAGAGCCCGAGTATGAAGATTTTGTGGTGATTAAACTCGGTGAGGAACTGGAGAAGTTTCTGGATGTGGAGCGAGCAACGCAAGACACCATATCTCCTTGGTGTGCGAACAATCTTCTGGCACCGCAGGAATATTGGTTGGAGTCTGTAAAGTTGGAAGATAAGGATAGTTTATTTGGAATGGGGATGAGTAGGCCAGTCGGTGGCAGTATGCTTGATTGCTACTTGGATCAACAAATGTCGACTTGGATGGGTGCTCATTCGGTTGTTATTCAAGCTTTCAAAGAACATGAACAGGTCATTATAGCTGATTGGATGACAATGAGTGATGTGGATTTGTTCCAAGAAGGACTACTCAGGCTTCAACAGTTGGCCATGGTGGACAGACTCTGTGACACCGTGTATCTCACTAGACCAACGGTTTGCCATGTGCAGCCGTTACAAGATGATTGCAATGATAGGCATGAGAATTATAACAGCGCATCATACTTTTGGACCCTGGCACTCCTAACGGCTAGGGGATTTGTAACGATTTTGGATGTAACCGATTTTCGCAGCTTGGTACCAAAAAATTTAGATGGCATGATGACCACGTGTATTCCTAGGAATACGATGGTTGTTTTGGAACCTCTTGTTGGTATTGATGAGCAGACCTCATCGGTCACGATGTTTGAGAAAGATGACATGTCTTTAGTTTTTTTTGTTGAGTGGGAGCATAGATGCATGAGCATGTGATGCAGGAGTATGTGATGGAGAAGTGTATTTTGCACCTATCAGATGCGGTGTGCCTAAGTATGGATTAATCGATAAAGTAGTAGGAAAAAATATTTTTACCTCCGATTTGTCATGGAGAAGCTTAATTCGAAGTGTCTGTGAAAAAAGTTTGGCGATGCTCAAATCATTGATGGACCTGATTGTGAGGTGAAGAATTGGAAATGCAAGGAATGTTGAGGCATGGTTGTGCTGATTGAGCTTGAAGTGGGAGATTGTTGGGATGTGAAGCCCAACGGTCACAACCTTTCATCTTCTCCAGACTCTTCATTCCAAACCTGAATGTCAATGTATATATAGACTTGTACAGTCATGTATTGTAGTGTGGATAATAAAGTGATTCCCTCCTTTGAGTGTGGATGTAGGCAAATTTGCCGAACCACGATAAATCGTGTGTTGTCTTTTGTTATTCCTTTATTCTATTTTTCTGCTCATTCTAATCTTCACATCATTGAGGTCTTCAATAATTTTGGTTGTTAGCTGCAAGTTGATTTAGTTTACAAAGATGTCGATATATCCAAAATGGTCGATGCACTGAGCTCTTAACTTTTGGGCGAGCTAGCTCCTTTGGCAAAAGACCCAATGCACTCATTTATCAGCAAGTTGGCCAAGCTTTCAGAGATGCCAATGTATTCAATATCGAGGTATTCATTCATGCAAGTTGTGAAAGTTGAACAAAATGTCGATGGAGTTGTGGGTGATCATCAGTGCACCGAATGAGGAGGAGATGTTGGTAATCGGCAGGTTTGTGTTGGCTACATCGGAGGTTTTGAAAAGTAGAAAAAGTTGCCGATCACTAGAGGAAGGAACTTATTATAGCTACCCTATGGCTAAAAGAAACTAGTTATTATAACTACGTATTCTACAAACTAGATGTCGTGATCATAGGCAAAATGAACTTGGCGAAAATGCTTTAGAAATTTTCAAGCAATATATGTATCACTGCAGCAGCATTGTAACAACGGAGTTGCACAAAATGGATTTGTTAAAAAGATTCTCAGAAGCAAATGCAATCGGTATGGACGCATTCCACCTTTTCCATGCATGGCCTGTGGAAGGGAAGGGGCAAGTATATACGAACTGTTAGACAGAATGCTTCAAACTTATGTCATCTCATGCAATGCAATGTGTGGATGCGTAGGCAAGGCACGATAACAATTTTACAAAATGTTGCAAAGAGATGTTATCACAAAACATATAGAGAATGGATTTGTTGAAGAGACTCGAGAAATTCGAGGCAAATGCAATTGGCCACCCTTAAATCACACATACTAAGCATTGACCGCCTAGTGTGGTGCATGTGGGCCTGCTCAACCTGTTCCGTTCCCCATTTATATCCGTTTCCCTAAACATTTGCCAGTTACAGTCAACGGTTAGTTGCTCATCGCATATATCATATCAAATTTAAATTAGATGTTCCCGCCGTGCAGATGATGGGATGCGCTTTATCATTCCCTAAACCGTTCATTGTTAACGAAACTGCGAGGGAAATTCTGGGAGGGATAAGTTTTTATTTCAAATTTTTGGATTAAAAATTTGTAAATTTGATTGTAAAGTAATTTAAAAGTTTATAATATAAGATTTGTTGCATAAATATTTAATATTAATAATTTATTTCATTCAAATGTATAAATTAGATTTCCAAATGTATTTCATAGTGAATATATATTTTGGAAATGAAGAAGAGAATATTGAAAGAAAATATATAATAAATTATTTTTATTGAATATTTGAAAAAATATTTGAGATAAATTAAGTATAATAATTATGTTTTAGAAATTTTATGATTGTATATGAATTTGGGTCAAATCTACATTTGTGGTCTTAATATTCACATCTACAATTTTAACTTGGATGCTATATTTTAACCTTTTTTATGGTTTTCAAAATTTTGATTGTGAAATACCTTCCGTAATCTTATTTAAAAAATATATACATTTTTTAAATTAATAAAATATCCAAACATTTTATATATATATTTTTTTCAACCCTTTTTTTAATATTATAACTATTTGAATGGGTATTTCTCACAAGTTTTAACATGGATAGATTGATGCAATAAAAACATTTTTAAATATCACTTACACTATTGAAAATAAGGATGACCACAATTTGGCATTTATCAAAATAAATACCAAGCATGTTCTTATATAAGCACCCAAAATAAATTAATAAATTCACGTGAGACTTTGATTTGAATTTCGAAATTTTGTCATGACTAATTTTTTAACAATTTTAAAAATTTATCCTTGTCATTTTATACTTTGAAATGTAAAAAGTTTTACCAATTTAAAGAGTACCCCCATGCTCGATAAATACTCTCATTATTAAAAGAATCTAAGATATCTTACATATGTTTATATTCATTAAGTGTAGGAATAGTTCACTTAGAGTAAGGAAAAATATTTAATACATGCAATAATCCTTCATCATGAAGTGTATGATTGACAGAATTAGCCCCAACAGAGAGAGTGGATGATTGGGAAGTTGAACTTAATGAAGTATGTGCTTGTGGAGGCCCTAACCCAATGGAAAAGATACAATGCTTTCCTAAACATCTTACACTTGCTTGGGGTAGGCGATTCTGGTGATTGTCCAATGGGTGGACACTTCAATTATCTCTACTTCTACTTTTGCTTCGCCTGCCTCTGCTCCCTCATCTTCAAGGTTATGAATTTCCAACAGTCATGGTCGGGTGACTTCAAGTTCTTCTCAGCTTTTTTACAACAAGATTGATCGGGTTTGGTCTTCCAGATTTCTTTTTCTCAATACTGGTAGACTTAGTTTTTGGCTAGTTGTTAATGTTTTGGGGAAAAATTTTGGTTTACGCTCAAGTAGATCTATGAGAAAAATTTTGTATATTTTAATCATGGACAAACTTTCATAAATAGTTTCAAACCTTTATTATGTATTTATATTATGCTAATACAATGTTTCCGACTTCGGCCCTTTGTTGATTAAAAATAGTATATTTCATCATGATAAGATAATGTAATACTAATATACAAATCTGGATAATCTACTAAAGATTCATCATTAGAAAGTGTATCTACTTGAGGATTGTTGTGTGCTAAAGATATATTGATTATATGGAGAACGATAAAGGGAAGTGAATGTTCCTCCAAAGTGGTGATATTCATTTTTAACTTTATGCAAAAGTTCCAATGGTTCGATCACATTTGAAGGAAGCTAATTCAAGTCTTACATTCCATAATATTGTTTTAGTTATATATAATTTTATTTATACTTATTTATTTTTGCTTTGTATCCATATTTGTATAAGATTATAAATCTCAAGTGTCATATCACTTGTGTAGTAATAAAGAGGGAAGTACAATATTATCATCAACAATATGATTAAATTTTATTTTCATATTTCATATGCAACCATCCCTACTAGGTTATTTGGCATCTTTATCAAGTTTTAATTTTGGTCTTTAGACTAATGTATGTGAATCAATGTGTAATGAATAAACATATAAATAATCAATAAAGTAGATTAATTTATCCTTGTAATTAAAATTTTAATATATTAAAAAATTTGAATGCAACAATCCTCATGGAATTTATCCATGGAACCCCCAAATGATTGTTGTATGCAAGAAAACCTATTGTTGCATGTCCCAAGGAAACAAACAAATAAATAATACAATTATGGATTCATTTCCGAAATTATAAATATCGTAGTTTCGATTTATCTTTCTTTACCTTATGTAAGACATTTTCAACATATTTAATCACATTTTTTATAGTTTATTTTATAGTAGAAGTGTGACATTCCAACTTCTTGTTAATTTTTTTGAATAAATCATTAGTTAATTGTGATGATAACTCCTTGTGTTCAACCAAAAATAAAATAGGACATAAAACCAACTAATCATACAATGGGAGTTGCACATTTAATTAAAGAAGATTACATTACTTAAAGTTTTGAAATAAATAAATATACTTATAGAGAGGTTCAATTTATAATAAACTTAGAAAATAATTCAATCCTATATGGAATGTGTCTCATGGATGTTTCGTTGTAATATAGTTATATTTATTAAATTTAATTTAGATGTGTAGAGAACAAAAGGACATCTCTTATTAGGTTCATGGTGATTAGGAGTCACAATTGGTGAAGATAGATAGTGGAAGTCAATTTTAGAGAAGACAAACTAAAAACAATTATGTACCAAAACTATTAAAGACATAATCAGTGTTGAAAAAATTTAAAAGAAGAAACCTCAAACATTCATGTCAATAGCATAATATGAACATAGATGCCTACAAAAGTTTGAGACAATTGAAATAATTAAAACAAGACATGAATCTAGTAAAATATTCATCTCACAACTTAATAACAAGATTAAAAGTGACTTAAATGATATTTAATACCATAAAGATCATATACACAATTTACTTTATGATACTTAATAATAATTTTATATGAATATTTGTTAGGCATGGTCCTCTCTACCATCTTCTCTAAGGGGTCCCCGGGTCACATCGTGATTTACTAAGAAATATCAAGTGTTGGTAAAAATTTGAATTTGCCACCCTCTTGGATTAGGGAGCCTATTTACAATTAGTTCCAACAAACCACAACCTTGCCACACTTAATAGAAAATAGCAAACATAAACCTTAATGGTTAGTTTGGAGAAATTTTATGCATTAAATTGTTTTGATTTTATCATATGACTATAACAAAGTATTTGCAAACCTTAAGGAGGTCATTCAAAGTGAAATGTATATTGTTGCTAACATCACATTGATGTGTGAAGTGAGAAAATATAGTTAAAATATTCAGTAGTTAAGAACTAAGTATTGTAGTCTCCACATGATTACTACATCTACTTATGGAGTTATTGAAATAAATGGTTTTTTACTACTTATTGTTATAGTGAGTAAATAAGTCATAGAAATTGCTTTATTCTCACAACAGTATATTGTTATGATCGTCGATAGCCTTCATTACTACTATGTGTGCATCATTGGAGTAATCCCTTGTCATTTCCCTTGGTATCCTTATGACTACTAGCTTTGTTATATCAAATTGCCTGATCCCATTTGTTAGGGACATAATTCAATTTATATAATGTTAGACCATAGTGGAAAATCATGTCTCCCGCATATTTTATTTTAAGCTCATTTTTAAACTATCTCATCCCTTCAACTAAGTTAAATTTTACTTCCACCATCTCATAACATACCACTTTTATCATTCTCTAAATTATATATTTAAACAAAAAATTAAGAGTATAGACATGTGATGTAAAGGACATATGTTTTAAGGAACTTATTGTGATGTCTTCTTTTCCATGTCTATTAGAGGATGAAGCCACCCTTAAAGAGCACACACTAAGCTCTGACTTTTGGTCAAAAGTTCTATTTCCATTTTCATTTTTTCATGTCACTAGATCATGGTTACCAATAGTCACAACACAAAATTTAATGGTTAGCTTAATTTTTACTTAATTGTGTCTATTTACCTATTTAGTGTAAGGATCCCTATTTGTCATTTTTATTATTTGGTTAAATTTGCAAACTTACCTAGCCTTGAAACTATAATTAGGTTTTCAGATCTATGTAAATTTCTTTGATTTTAACATTTTTTTATGTGATTTCCATATAATGTTAACTTATCCTTCTTCTAGGGTTGGTGATCACTTTGCCTAGTTATCAATTATCTATTATACCCAACCTTGCTTAGAACTTAGGGTTTCAACATCATACATATATTTTTGCTCTAACATAGAAATAATGATATAGTGTAATATCTAACTATATATTATTTTGAAAGGGTGTATACACTTTCCTTTCGTATTCTTTATAAAACTTTATCTCTAAGGATAAACCTTTATTGTTAATAGGATGAACTAGATCTTGACTCTATATACTTGACTCTCTTGATGATATCATTAATGAATTTGATATATATTAATATATTTTATGATATTTGATTTCAAGGTTCATGACCAAGACTTATAATATTCTATCACACTAATGGGGTTATACTATGGAAGTATTAAATGATTGTTTATGTTCTTACTCATCTTTTATAGATTACATTACTATGGTTCTTTTGTAGTAAATATTTTAATTTGGTTCATGATTTTTATAGATTACATTCCCATACTAGATGAATAGTGATAATGTTGTGCATTTTTGTAATGATATATTATCTCTAAGTATATTTTATTTCATGATTTACCTATAGATGATGGGATATGGCCTACATATGATAATGTTTCTACAATTTGTAATTATTTATTTTCACATCCTCTAGTACCCTTGCTGATGATAATATTGATTGCGATAATAATGTGTACACGCTCAGTGATGCTCTACTATGTTAAATACAACTTGTAGGACATGTATTGATGACAAATCTTACCTCCAACTCATGACATTACTTATATATCATTGCATGATATCCAACATTATTTACTATATCACAAGACTATAGATTTTTATAATATTTGGGACTCCATAATTATGATTACTACCTTTTTGTTTAACATTCTATCGATTATCGATTACATATTTTTCCTAGATATGTCCTAATTATTATCTAGATGTATTACCTCACATTATACAAAATGATGCTAAGATTTATAATGATTATTCTAGTACTTTCTCATGCATCATGTGATTTCTTGTGCTCTAACAATGATTCATTAGCTCATTGTATTGATACTAGAAGTGGTTTACTTGGATAGTTATCCTAATTGATTAATCTAACTGGTTATTCTAAGTAGTTAGGCTAAGTGGTTACATGGTGGTTATTCTTTCAAGCCTATAAATGCCAAGCTATTTCATTTGTAATGGGGGACTCTTACAGAGAGGAGACTATGGAAAAATTCTTAATGAAATAGTTTGATGATTTTTATATTTACACTTTGTATAGAAAAGTTCTTGAGATTGTATAATTTCATGGAAATAATAAAAGGATGCATTTAGCTTGTATGTTCTAGATGTGCTTCTTGAGTTATTATCACTGATTTTTCATGTGTCAAATTGGTGATATCTTTTGTCTATGTGCAAATCATTTTTCATCTATTGGAATGTTTATAATTCATGCAATTGACGTAATGAAACACAATCAAGCTCTGGTATCTTAGTTTGGATGTGCTATAATTACCCATCTCTTTGTATGTTGAGATATGTCACCCTTCTTTCATCATCATTGCAAGTTAAAACTTGTTTCGTTCTAAAACCCCCTTTGTATTTGTCATCATTTGTGAGATCGTATTTGGTGTTCTTATGTCTGCCATTGGGATTTTTGTTATTCACCTTTCTTTAGTTTAGTTTTGTCTCCTTTTTGTACTTTCAGGTAAAAAGTACACAAAAATCCCAAATACCCCCATCATACGAGGGAGCTGCTCTCTCAAATGCAATGGAAGATTGTGGTTTCACCACAATCTCTCCAACTATTGGCATGGTTATCACTGCTCTTCAGACAAACAGGGTCAATTTTGAAGGTGAATTTGCAGTGACAAGTCTATTTACCAACAAATTTTTGGCGACTTTGCTAGGGAGCGAAATACCAGTGCCTTTTGTTCCTCAATTTCAAAGTATCTTCAAGATGAAAGTTGTCAGCTCTATCCAGGAAAGATCAAATTCAAAACAATGGTTTCGTACAAAGGAAAATTGGAAAGTGACAGTGAAAGCAATGATGAAGACTTTCGATATCAAAAGAAGAAAGTTACTGATGACCACATACAAGTTGAATTCTTGAAGAGCTTCTATGGTGGCTTGCAATTCACTTCTAATGAGATTCACACTTGCTTACACAAAATATTGCAAGACATTGAAGAAAAGGATGGGAAGGAGATTGGTTTTCTTGCTTCTTATCATTTACCTGAATGAATAACAAGCAATAATGATGAAGAGAAAAATGATCCTTCTCTTGTACCTATTACTCAAAAAAATCAGTTTTTGGATGGTCTTGAACAAGTCAACTTCTTGAAGAGTTTATACAGTGGAAAGAAACTTGATCCTGATAAAATTCATCCTTCTCTACCCCAAACTCTGCAAAAGATTGAGGAAAAATATGGAAGAGAGGACCAATTTCTTGCTCATGATTTGTATTCTCAAATCAGTAATGGATAATAATGATAATGCTCCTTCTCCTCCACCTATTTCTCATGGAAATAACTATCAATGATGCTAAACAAGTTCAATTTTTGAAAAGATTCTATGGAAAAAGGAAACTTGATTATAACAAAGTGCATCCTTCCTTGCTTCAAAAATTGCAAACAATTGAATGAAAAGATGAGGGAGAGAATTATTTTCTTGAAGATGAACACATTCTTGATGAGATGTCTTGTGATCCAAGTTTTGAGAAAGATCCATCACATTATGTATGTGTTAATGAAGATGAAGCTATATCTTCTCATAAGGATGCCTATCATGAGAAAGATCTAAAATAAGTAAGAGAGATGGGAAAAGAGGAATGCATTGGAGAATGCCATGAGTGTTTAAAGTATTTCTACAAAAAAGATGAATTATTCCATGAACCTAAAAATAAAGAGTTCAAAGAAAAGATATCAAATGTTTTCAAGGCTTCCATGCAACCCAAGCTTGAAGAAAAGGGAAGGATACATCAAGATGAATCTCATGAATTTTTTATTCCAAGTTTGTGTCTCAATGCTTTCAATGATGACTTTCTATGTGGAGAAGATATTCTCATTCATCAATCACTGACTATGTAGATGAAACCTTTTTTGATGAAATCAAAGGCATGATACCTAGTGAACAACCTTGTACGGTTATGACTAATGCAGAGGAAAACACAAGTGAAACTCTGTAGATATCTTCTTTTCCTTCAAAAATGGGCACCTTTACTTTTGAAGATATTGATGAACTTCCAAATCAGCCCCAAGTGAAAGAAGATGAACCATTAAGAATCAACTCTTTACCATACATGCCACTTCACTAGTACATTTGGGCTTAATTTCCGACGGCTAATTGTCGGACTTGCGATGACACCACATCGGACTTCCGACCAACTTTACCGTCGAAAACTCATCGTCGGGCTTCCCGATGATGCCATTTGCGTCGGTCGTCCGACAACGTTATGAACTACTCCAATGGCGGCTATATTTCCTCCACTGGCCACAAATTTTGGCGGATTACCATCGGAATTCTGACGGATGCTATGTTTGCTCCTCGACGACTGTCTGACATGGAAGTGAAGTCAGATATACAACATTCTTGTTGGATGTTTATTTAGTTGTCGTCGGAATTCCGACGGTGAGAGATGATGTGGGTCAAACAGCTTTGTCATCGATGCATGAAAGCATTGAACGAGTTCTACTTTTAAAAATTGCATAAAACATTTATTATTTATTTGATTCAGTGTTATTTGCAAAAAAGGATTATCAATGATGTTTCCTTTCTCCAAGAATTGTCTAGGATCTTTCTGTCAGATAATATGTAACATCAAATGACTAAATATTTTCTTTACAAATGCTTATTTTATTTAATTATTATCTAAGCATGAATTAAAATTTATATCTGTACGGAAGCAAAACATACAAGCTAAAGAGTCATGTGCAAGTAAATTTTGTAAAAGAAAGCAAGCAAACATTATCTTGAATGACATGGAAACAAGCTCATCAGCTGCCTAGAAGAGAACAATTGGAGAAAAGCAGAGGAAAGTGTTAAAGGGTGATAAATACATAGAGAGTATGCAGTACAAACAAACAATGTCTGGAGTGTGTGATGTGACGTCTCTAATTTATGTCCGGAGGGACTAATTGGTTTTGGAGATCTTGCGAAACCTATTGGGCCACGCTTGGAGGAAATCAATGTGTTCATGCAAGGAGCACCTTTTTCTACTATGAGAATGATACTTTTGCTTCAAAGGATATTTGGAAGGCAATATCCAAAAATTTCTATAGTGTGGAAACAGAATTGGCGAACTTGAAGTAATTTTCAACTTTCAGAAGACCAAGAGGTTATGTACACAATCTTCCAATAGAAGGGTGATTTCAAGCATTACCTCTCCCCCCCATGACTATTCAGGAAGCACTTCCTCAGACAAAGGACTATTGGTCTCCATGGGATCAAAGAAAAAAATTGAAGCATAGACTCTATACGATGTGGTGGTGTCCTTCGGGAAGAACTCTGCACTATAATTGAAAATTCATGAGGGAAAATCCAAGATAGTGAAGAGAAATACATTCTTGAAAAGTGGAAAGAATGGATCTTGGTTTGGGTGGGGCCAAGTCAGGTCGCTCCTCTAGAGGTTGACGAGATAGAAATCATATTAGGATATGAAAAAGATCACACTCGTGGATCTTCATGTGCGACTGATCAATTGCATTGTTTGGGTAATGCATTCCAAATAGATACAGTTGCATACCATTTATCTGTCTTGATTAAAGCCTTTTATCCTGATGGCATTAAATTAAAGTACTTTCTCTTCTATCTGGTATTGGTGGAGAAGAGGTTGCATTGCATTGTATCCCAGGTCGATGCAAAGTAACCAATTCTCCACCAACACTAGATAGAAGAGAAAGAACTTTAATTTAATGCCATCAAGATAAAAGGCTTTAATCAAGGGAGATAAATGGTATGCAACTATATCTATTTGGAATGCATTACCCAAACAGTGCAATCGATCAATCGCACACAAAGTTCCACGAGTGTGATCTTTTTCAAATCCTAATATGATTTCTATCTCGTCAACCTCTAGAGGAGCCACCTGACTTGGCCCCACCCAAACCAAGATCCACTCTTCCCACTTTTCAAGAATGTATTTCTCTTCACTATCTTATAGTTTCCCTCATGAATTTTTAATTATAGTGCAGAGTTCTTCCCAAAGGACACCACCACATCATCTAGAGTCTATGCTTTAATTTTTTTCTTTGATCCCATGGAGGCCAATAGTCCTTTGTCTGAGGAAGTGCATCCTAAATAGTCATGGGGGGGAGAGGTAATGCTTGAAATCACCCTTCTATTGGGAGATTGTGTACATAACCTCTTGGTCTTCTGAAAGCTGAAAATTACTTCGAGTCTGCCAAGTCTGGTTCCACACTATAGAATTTTTTTGGATATTGCCTTCCAAATATCCTTCGGTGCAAAAGCATCATTCTCATAATAGAAAAAAGGTCCTCCTTGCATGAACACATTCATTTCCTCCAAGCATGGCCCAATAGGTTTCACAGGAACTCCAAAACCAGTTAGTCCCTCTGGACATAAATTAGAGATGTCACATCACACACTCTAGACATTGTTTGTTTGTATTGCATATTCTCTATGTATTTATCACCCTTTAACACTTTCCTCTACTTTTATCCAATTGCTCTCTTCTAGGCAGCTGATGAGCTTGTTTCCATGTCATTCAAGATAATGCCTGCTTGCTTTCTTTTACGAAATTTACTTGCACATGACTCTTCAACTTGTATGTTCTCTTTCTGTACAAATATAAATTTTAATTCACACTCAGATAATAATTAAATAAAATAATCATTTGTAAAGAAAAGATTTAGTCATTCGATGTTACATATTATCTGACAGAAAGATCCTAGACAATTCTTGGAGAAAGGAAACATCATTGATAAACTTTTTTGCAAATAACACTGAATCAAAAAAATTAAAAAATGTTTCATGTAATTTTTAAAAGTAGAACTCCTGCAATGCTTTCATGCACCAATGGCAAAGCCGGCTGACCCACACCATTATTCATAATAGAACAAATCAATATAATAGGCTATTATAAAGAATAAATACAAAAATATGAAAGAACATTAAATTACGATTACAAACCCATAAACCATTAAATAGTGAAAATAGATATAAATTTGTAAATGTCTCCCTACAAACACCACAACCATAACCAAAATAAAAAAATTCTTACCCGCAAAAACTAAGTAGCTGGTGAGTTGCAAGTCTACAACATCTCTCAGATGATCAAACCGTTTCTTAATTTTGTTCTTCTGATTAGTCAATGGATTTAGTTGCATGTACAAGTTTTCTATTTGAAGCCTTTTGTTTCCCTATATTTGAGACTTAATAAAATTCTTATGAGTAGAATGGCAAAGTTTATCACCCAAACAAATCATATGCAAGGGAGACAATCACTTAAGGTCCATCTGATCTTGAGACATTGATGCCCACTTTGGCATGTCACATCCTAAATTGACAAGACTCATGATTGGGACCCAAAATATGACCCCTCATTTCTTTCCTCATGTGTGAGAAAAAATTCAAACACTTTATGTATGATTAGGTATAAAAGGAAGCCTACCCTATCATTTGAAGGGGTCTACCTATAATTCAAGTGATCTCTTAACTATAAAATCAATTAAATTCCAAGTGAACAAGCAATCAAGCATTAATCAAGCATTGAAGGAGAACTCAAGTTAAAGCACAATATTTATGATCAACAGTCTGTATGACATCCTAAAACCTTGTCTGAGGATCCAAGAAAGATTCATCAAGGTATCATATTCAATTTTAAGCATTTTTAGATTATATCTAAAGGGATCATTTTAAAGAGAGAGGAAGAGATCTTTTCGTAAAGACGTCTACCTCCGAAAATAGAGGAGATATTTATTAAAGATATCATCTTTTAAATTAAGAAATGGGCAGGAGATTAAGAATACAAATCTTTCATATTGCACACTTCAAGGTATATTCAAACCTATTTGACCTAGGAAAGCCCCCATGAAAAACCTATTTTCGTCAATTTGTGTGTAGGAAATTGATTCAAGAGTTACATGTGAAGAATTTGGCACAGTAAATGATGACAATCAAACTCAAATTTTATCTGTCTTGAAAGCCTTTTATCCTGATGGCATTAAATTAAAGTTCTTTCTCTAATTTTTGGTGATCTCTGGAGCAGAGGTTGCTTTGCATCGACCAAGGATACATTTAACTTGTGTTGTATCTGCGGAAATATGTATCATAGGTTGATGCAATACAACCTATGCTCCACCAATACCAGATACAAGAGAAAGTACTTTAATTTAATGCCATCAGGATAAAATGCTTTCAAGACATATATTAGGTATAAAAGGAAGCCTACCCTGTCATTTGAAGGGGTCTACCTACAATTCAAGTGATCTCTTAGTTATAAAATCAATTCAATTCCAAGTGAACAATCAATCAAGCATTGAAGGAGAATTCAAGTTGGTGCAAGTGCATTTGGAAGACCAAAGAACTCAATGAAGCCATTAAAAACTTTTGAAGGTCTTAGGAGTGAAGAGCCAATCAATTATGATGTCTTAAGGTCCATTATGGTCTTTAAGGTCTTAGGAGTTAAGTATTGATTGAACTTTTCAAGTATGGTTGAATATATATAAATTTAAGAATGATCATCGATCAAATGAAGGAACAATAGCTTGAATTCTTCATCATAGTTTATCGATAGGATAGATGATTGAATGAGAGACTTCATTTATCTCTCATTCAATCATTTATCTTACCGAGGCTATCATGCATTAACAGGATAGAGGGTCCTTATATCAAATTAAGGAAGGCATGAGAGTGATATATGTATTAGTGTAATTATTTTACTTTTTGAATATTTATCCTTGGTTACATTCAGACCAAATTACAAGTTACATCACCCTATCTAAAAGTTACATTCAATATAGGACCACATGTTACATCACCCAATTAGGGTCAAACCAAATTACAAGTTACCTTTATAGGGTTTGTCCTATTTGAGCTAGCTACTATTTCAACACATTCTAACACATGTATCTATTTCTATGCAATAATTAGTAGTATCTACATAGACTAGCATTGTACATAAGTTCTTTTCTAATAGTGCCCTTCACATGCAATACTTTCAAGATTATTTAGTTGTATCTACCTTCTTAGGTTATGCAAATGGAGATTAGATTAGGTTATGTATCTACTTTCTTGCTCTGTAATTCTCGTCATGTTTAATAAATTTTTATCCCTTCGGTGAAAAAAAAGGAGGTTGATGATAAATATCTATGATGTCTATTAGTTGATTCCCATGACAATAAGTGGTTAATGCTAATACAAAGTACCACTAACAAGAAACTTTGATGACAATCTAACGCACATCACTATTGAACTTACCACTGTCTCATATAACCCTATGTTGGCTAGGACACACTATAATTAGAAGATCCTAATTACTACTATCCTAAACCTTGCATTGACCATCACAATTTCATAGTGAGTTGAGTTAATTAGTCCATTAGTGGGATTGGGAAAGAGTTTGGTATTGAATTAGGTGTTGGTGGAAGGTTTAAGGAGGTACACTATCATCATAATTAATGTTAGAGAGTGTTGTGCAAAGAAGAATGGCCACTAAAGGAGTGATTGTCCTAAGTGCTTGATACTCTCACAAAAAGTGAGTGTTGCAGCAGTGAATCTTCCTTTAACCTTTGGGAGTTTGGGAGGGTAAAGACCCACATATCAATAATCTACTTTGACATCCTAGGATGGTGTCCACCTACTCTAAAACCTTGTGGGCACTCTCCGTCTGATACTAACATATACATAACATGTGCCTCTCATATAACCCTATGTTGGCTATGCCCCACCATAATTAGAAGATCCTAACTACTAAAAACACTAGATTCTCCCCTAAAAGGTTGTTGAGTCATAGAAGGCCTAGCTTGATATCCCTTTAGTCTCTCATACCTAAAATATCCTTGTATCAATGATGGTAACATGTGACCACTCTATGGCCCCTACTATGCTCTAGACCTTTGTCCCTAATATTGATACTATTGGGTTTTTCTTTGTAAATCATATAGTAAGTCTAAATTATCCTTTGAAGGATTGGGAGGCCTATGGACACTTTAGTCCCTTCATCAAGGTTACAAACTTCTCTCATGCCTCTTGTGTCCTCCCATGTACCTCCTTTTCCATAAGAGACTTAGCCATGGCAACCCTAAAGTCATTTGGATTGGCCATGTGTAGGAAAACTGAAATTTTGGGCTTTCCACCCCTAATGAAATAATTGACAAGTAACTTGTCTTGAATGTAGTCTACAAACTAAAAGAACTCCAAAAACTAACTCTCATTTTGAGCCACTATGAAACCTTATTATGTAAATTGTGAAACTCATCTATGCATCTCTATCAAAAATATTTTGAAATAGAACACACTTTGAAGCACTCCAAAATGGTATCTGGAGAGGGTTTCCAATGTGAGTTGGCACATTTTATCCTCCTAGTACCACAAGGTGGAAGCAAGTCCTCTCAAAAATTGCATTGAAAATTATGCCTTTAGGTTTCTCACATATAGATGCAACCCAAAGCATAAGTCCAAGCTAAGTAACCAAGACTTATCCTCAAATCCATTTGTGGATCTTAAAAATGTAGAGGATTGGAGATGAAGCAACTCTCTAATATGATCCTTTGGCTCATCATATGTGCTTGCTATAGTCTATACCTCTTGTATTTATGCATAATGGGGCTAGGTAATGTGTATTGATCAATATTCTATCTCCTCTATGTGTATTTCCCAAATTCAAGCTGAACTCCTAATAAGCTCCCAAGATGCAAGTATATGCTCCTCTACTACAAGTGGATCCTCATGGCTTGTAAGATCTGAGGTTCATACTTGGGCTACTCATCTTGGTGAAAACTCTCAAAGTGATATTACCCTTCCTTCCATTTCCTACTCCCTATTTTCTAACCCACACCTCTTAACCTTTACCTCACTTCCTATCATTATTACCTTCCATATACCTTTTATATCCCCTATCTTAACCTCCTCCACTTTCCTACATCCTATCCTAAACCTTAACCTCATACACACTTACTTTTACTTCACCTACCTAACCTCATTCCATCCTTCACATCCTTTTATCTCCCCCCATTCACTTTCCTACCTTCCAAACCCCTAACATATCCTAACTTACTCTTTCACCATTACATCCTTCATCACTTACCTCCCTATCTTATCCTAACCCACACCTCATAACTTTATACCTCTCAGCTTTGATTTTATACCACCTTCCTAACGGTACAATTATGCTCCCTTCCAAAACACCAACAAAAAATAGCACTCGATCACTACACAGTGCTCTCGCGTTTTGCAACAGGGATTTTCTGTAACAATCATATATACCAGCATAATTAGGATATATTTTACATAATGGCACTCGATCACGTAGGTTTAGGTCATCCCTCTCCTTAATTAGGATATATTTTAAATATGGAAAGTAGTGTTAATATGTTTCAGGCTTACTATATTGTTCATTATTTAAATTGCAGTGTTTAATTAATACATGATTGTAGGATTGTTCAACGGTTTAGGTCTTGTAATAAATTCTTCTTTAAAATCAATCATATCATATTACAAAAACCTCTCACCATCTTTTCTATTGGCAATTAATCTGATAAATCTATAAAAAACTTTGAATCTAAATATTTGAATATGTATAGCAATGAATTTGCTGATTATACCCTACCTTTTTTCTTCAACCGGGTCTTGTAATGCCCAATTTAGAGTGAAGCGATGATAATTGAAATGGCCGCCCTAACAAACACATCCTTTGGCTCAAATGTGAAAGGAAAGGAAAGCGACACTACGATAGCTGGCCATTCCTACATTGTGCAGCGATTAAACCCACAAAGAACCTATGTCCGCCTCCCTCCTTCGTGTTCATTGGGGGATGGCCCAGCAATAACTTCTCAACTTACTAGACCCCCACCTGCGACTTCTTGATTGGGTTATTGATTTGGATTCTTTCGCCATAATTGGCATGGGAGGAACCACTTCATTCCGCAGTTGGAGCACTAGTAGTAGATAGCTAGGATAGCTAACCATTCCTATATCCTCCAGCGATTAAACCCATAGGTTCCCTACCAGAGGAGACTTATCCAAGCTTGAGCTTTTGTAATGGCAGAGGTCCACGGGACGAAGAGGCAAAGATTTTTTAATGGCAGAGGTGAGACGAAGAGGAAGGATTTTGTATTGGCAGAGGTTGATGGGACAAAGAGGCGAGATTTATCAAATGACTTGGTCTTTTCTTTTTTTTTTTTAAGTAATGCCTGCAGTCATCGGAATTTCGATGAACGTGGGCACTTTTTCTAAAAAAACACAAATGCCATTGCCAATTCCTTCTCCATCGAAACCAAATGTTGCATTATCGTCAAAATTTCAATGAAAGTGGGCATTTTTTAAAAAAAAAAATCAAATTTGATCACAATATACCTTCTCCATTGAAAACCTCGGTCGGAATTTTAGGCCAAATGTATTAGTGCTTGAATATGAAGTTTTCAAATTTCATGAAGGGTGTGATGAAGAGGAATCATTGGGACAAGAGAACATAAAAAGTTATGTGAATGTCTATGAACAAGTTGAAAATGAAAGCTATGTAGATATATCAACAAATGTCTCTATCTTGATGGAACAAAAATCTAAATTTCCTATGGAGCATTCAAAGTTTGAAGAAATCTACTTTTGAATCATTTGACCAAATGAACAATAATATATTAGAGGGTGCTTTTGGGAACTATACCAATAATACAAAGATGAATGAGGTAATGGATGACCCAATGAAGGAGCCCAATGAAGTTAAATCTCATAATATTTGTGTCTCGAATTGGTGTTTGAAGGATTCAAATAATGACTCCCTCTATGGTCAAGGTATCTACCTCAATCCTTTATTTGTAGATGAATGTGTTTCTATAGATGATTCCTAAAGTGCAAGTATGTTGCCTTCTTCACTTTTGAATTCCATGGATAAAGAACTCTTTGGAGTTTTCTGAATAGAAGAAAAATAAAATATCATCACACAAGACGATCCTATGCTCTTGGAAGCTGATTTTCAAAAGTTAAATTCAACATTTGCAATGACAAAATTTTCTTCACGTCACAAGCTATATAAAGGTTTTCCAATTTGTGGGTTAATGTCTTCCAATCCAAATCATCAAAAGGATCTTCAAATGGATAAATTTGATATTCTTAACATGTTGCTAGAAAACATAACCAATACCACAAAAAGTGGTACCCAAATATTTCAAGAGATCCCAAATATTTCTAATGAGATACGGTTGTTTGGTTTGTTGGTCAAAGATATTTCTTATCTTATACTTGTTGATCTTCTCAGCCTATGGAGCTTCTAGGTGCTACACAAATACTCATCACTTTTACAGACAAGTTCCTATTTCTCTCAACCTGTAAATGGCTTTGTATGGCCATTGTGGACAAATTTGAAGCAGGATTTGCCTACCATATACATATTTAGTTAATAGTTTTTGTTGCATTTGTCCCATTTTTTGGTTTGTGTTTCATACCTTCAATAAGTATCCTTTGTTGTCTCCTTTTTGTAACTCTATGCCTATGTTGGATAACACATTGATCCCCAATTGATATCCTGGGTTTATTTTGCGTCCTTCATAGTCCATGTCCCTAGTTAGAGCCACCTTGTTACAAGATTTAATAAGTAACCAAGCTTGTTAGAGCTTACCCGGTTAAAGGATTTCAATTTCTACTGTAATTGTTAGAAAAAAATAGGTTGTCTTGATCTGTCTGAATAGAAGTACATTTTCTTGATCAGATCCTTCTTAAGCTTCAATCTGCCTTTACTCAAACTGCCAACACTCAACTGGTTTTTAGCCAACACTTTGCCAACTTTTCTAACACTTAACAAAACAATATCATCAACCTTAAATACAAATCAACTAGGTCGATAACACAACAAAAACCTAATTCTCATCATCGAGATTACAAACAAGTCGGTACAATTGTGACCATTAGAAATCATAACAATCTCTTCACATTCTTCAATAAAATTCCAATCGCTTCATGATCACCGCTTTATTGGACTTTGTAACTCATCACGCACTATGTATTAGATGCAATCCACTTTGCTCCTTTCCAAGAAAATAAACATGCTAAATCAATCTAAACTAATCCTCATTCAATGATCACACGTGTCTCCATCATTACTACTCAACATTAGATCTTAAACCAACAAACTTGATAGGTTAGGGTTTAACATAAAACAATTGGTAGGGTTTACCAGTTACATAACATAGAAAGGTTTAATCCTTTACACCTGTTCAACTTACAAACTACCATATACCAGTTTACAACATCTTCCTCAAAGTTTATCATATCGGTTACAAGACAATAGCAATAACAACAATAACATTAGCAATATCATGAATACCATTCACCAGTTCAATTGACATCAATGACAACATATGATTAATGCAATCTATATGCAAAGTGCCAACAATCTAAAAATGCCAACAGATCTATTGTGGTATAAATTACTTAATCTGTTGATATCATTCTACATGATTTAATGATTTGAATCTATTTATTTGTTAGTAATCTATATATCATTCTCAACATTTTTTTGATTGGTTTCGTTTACAAATATTTTTTTCAAATTTTGGCTAAAAAAATATGTTGAGGGTTTTAAAATATGTAGAGAAGACTTTCATTTTTGGCTAAGATAGATTCTCCATAATGAGTCTAGTGAAGTTTAACAGAATTAAAATTTAATTCTTAAGACCTCAAATAGCCTCTATACATGGCCTTGAGTCTATGTGTACCTTTAAATGTATTGGAAGACCCCATATAATTATTTCCAAAATCTCCCGCACTAGAAAAATTTTCTACTCTTTGTAATTTTGGATGCATTGAAAAATGGTTAGGTTGAGGAAGTTATTGATAATAAGTTATCTTGAGGACCTGCACAATCTCATATTCATGATGATGTCCAATATCTTGAGCAATATGATATTAGAGATGGGTCTCAATTAACTTCCTCTATAAATATATACATAAATTTTATTAAGGGGTTTAATTTTGTTTAAAGGAGATATATATTATTTTGGTTGGATTGATATAGACTAATTGAATATAGAATCATAAAATCATGATACTAAGAGGTCATCGAGTAAAAGTTCAAATTGAACATTTATCAAGAACTCCAAATATCATGATATGAATAGTAAATCACAACTAATTTTAAGCATACTTAATCATGATTAAATGAAGAAACTATTACTACTGTTGAGTTGATATTTCATATAAAAATAGGGAAACACACCTATAAAAGGATATTATTTAAAATATTGTACAAGGTTTGAGTTTATCTAATAAAATTATTTCTTTGTTCATAAGAATATTTCAAGGAAAGTGATGGTGAGTTCTACTACAACTATACAAATATCTAGAAAGTGTAAAATTTCTTCAATTTCAAAATAAAATTTCCTTAAGTAGAAATATGATATCATGATATGTGACAATAAATATTTTGGATGGTGACAATAAAGAAGAAAATCAGGAATTGACGTTGAAGGATTAGTAGTCTAACAAGATTGAAGATGGTGTTGTGAAGTTGATCTTAAATTTTTAGCTTCTATATACTCATCTTTCATCAAATAGTAGGTATTCTTGAGTACAAGATAGGACTAAATGATTATGAACAACACACAAATATCGATTGAAAATGATATAACATAAGATATATCTTACAATATTTTATTTTAATCATCATATTAAGATTAGGAAAATAATGTTTGAAGTGTTAAAACCATTGTATATGAATTCAAACAAAGTCCATGAAAACTATTGCTATTACCATACTCAATGAGATCTTTACTACAAAGTGTTTTAAAAGATTAAACACAAAAGTGATGGTGTTAAAAATGTACCTCTTAAATAGACAAACAAGTTTGTAGCATCCATCACATATGATAAATTTAATTATATTGTAAATTGTCAAATAAAATGCATGACATGACATTATGAAACATGTGAAAATTTGGTCAAAATTGTCTTTGAGAAATGAAGACATTAACATGATGAAGATGAAAATTTTAAAGAGGCATAAGCACACAAATTATCAATATAAATTGAGCCCTAATTGGCTAAGGATAGTAATTGTGTTCTTTACATATTAGGTGATTGCTATTTAGTTTCTTCTTTAAAAGCATTCATAGGTGCAATTTGAGCATCATATGTAAATTATGACTTTTGACCTACGAAAAGACAAGCTTTTAAATACAAATATATAAATGTCAATTTGTCAGACATGTCTACATATGATCATATTCAAAAGATAAAGTTGTAATGTACACAAATATTTCAAATCACAAAAAATAATAATATAATTAAATATAGATTTTTAATTTATAAAAGATCATATCTATGTAAAATAAGATGATTTCAAATCCATTCACAGTTTTAGTTAATTAATATAACTGATAGCATACCTATTATAATAATTTTGAATCTAGTACTTATAAAACCCTCACACCAATCCAAGAACAAATTTATATAAACAATTATTTATTGTCCCTTTTCTTTTTTAATTCCAAATATCTTGTTATAATCTACCAACTAAAGTGGTGTCTTCTCATAATTTAATATATTAGATTTATCAGTCAATTAATAAAACAAGAAAAGATTTAGATTTACTATGGTTTATCGTAATTTAAGATGTCTAAGTCTTGTTTTTGCAATGGGATAATCATAGTGCAAACAATGAACACGTCAAGATTCAATCCAAACATTTCTCGTCTTAATAAAATAGTCTGTTCATTCCTGATCAGTCTTAAACCACACACTAAGCAACATATTAAATCTAGAAAATATCAGTCAATTCTAAATATTTAACACTTTTAAACCTAAAAATCAAAACTTAATGTATGATATAAACAATCCACCCAAAACATTTTTATTTTATCTCCATACGTTATGGAGACCATGACCCCTTCTCTATGGGCCGCTCTCTACCGTCGGTAGTCCAAATTATAAACGCAATTGAACAGTAAATTCTGACTAATAAAAGTTTTTCTTCGAAGAAAATGAGACGTGAAAGTGATTCCACAAGTGTAATTGAAACGTAAATTCGGAGTTTGAAAAAACTCATTGCCGTCTCCCGCAAATGAAAGTGATTGTCGGGCATAAAGATAACAACAATATATCAACAAAATAGAATAATAAACATTTGCACAACAGAATCAAATTTACTCGCTCACAAAATTTTACTCGCACTCTATTATTCTACATAAACTGATTGCAAAAAGATTCTGCAAATCTGAGCTTTTTTAATGGACAGCATTCAAGAATATATAAATTATATGAGTTGTTTGCTGTTGTTTGCTTCACATGCATTAAAACACACTGCAAAGAGATTTTGAAAATTATAAACTAGAAATTGAAATTGAAAGAAGATGGGCAAATTACAGCAGCAGCACTGTTTATCATCTGTTGTCAACATACTCCTCTTTGATCTGGAGAGGACTCACGATACGATCTCTAAACATCAAAAATTGAACTTTTGCAACTGACTTAATAAAAATATTAGCAAACTGTTCTGTAATCTTTATGTGTCTAAGTTCTACTTCCTTCTTTCACAAATAGCTTGTGTACATGGTATTGCTTCCTTTTAGCGCTTGTATGCTTGCTCTACCTCACGATTGGAATTGCTAGAGTTGATGGTGGAGACACCATCTCTTTGGGGAACTCGCTCACTGGAAATTAGAGCATACTTACAAACAATGGTACCGTCGAATTGGGTTTTCTCTATCCTAATGGAACTAATAATTGGTACGTTGGCATTCGTTATGCAGAAATCCCAGACAAGACCATTGTTTCGGTGGCTAATAGAGAAATTCCAATCTAATAAACTTTTTATCGTCTTATAAAATTACCATATAGTTATTTTAATAGGCTATGAACTGTACACTTGTTTTAGGGTTTTTATTTTATTTTAATATTTTGTAAAGTTCAAAGAGAAGTTAAACGCTTATTGGAAAGGTGGACTATTCGTTTCATTATGTTTTTTTTTTAATTAATAAATTACTGGTAAGGGCCAATCTCCATTCATTATAGTAAATATTCAAATTACAACAAGTATATATAAACTGAAAGGTTACAAAGTATCTTTCCCAAGTTAAAAATCATAGTTCATCATGTCATAGAATTGAAACCTTCTATAACCTAATGCAAAGCTTCTAACAATTTCTAGTAGCAGAGACATATACATTTATAAACAAAGTGGCCTTGTTTTGCCAACAGAGTTCTTCATACTATTAGAACTAATACTCTGTTCTAATAGACCAGATCATATATTCTAATAATCTACTAGCAAAATATAAACCCAGAAAGACTCTTGTTCCTTCTAACCTTCTTCTTCATTATCCATCTTGTCCTCATCCACAAGACTCTCTCTCTCCACATTGACTACTTGAATCTACTCCTCCAGACCTTCCTAGCGTATGTAGGTTGAAACCCAATCTAGAGCTACATTGTCCACTATGTTTGTCCAATTCATTAGGAAATCTAGACTCCTAATTGCCACCTCTTTGTGGTATTGATACTCACCCTCATCATCCAGTAGAACTATAGGAGTTTTGAAACTTCTTCATTCTACTTGTTAAAGTCCTTGGGCAAAGGAATCCAAAAATTATCATAATTTCTAAGAACATCATCCATACCACCCAATACCTGACTCTTAGAAACTACCTTTCTTAGGTTTTTAGCCACAACCTTTCTCAAACCCCTGTCTAAAGTTTCATGGCTAGAAACATTGATGACATGTCTGAATCTACTTGATACTTGTGGTCTGCCATTATAACTCCTCCCAAAGAAAGGATTTAATCGTATATAGGACTAACAAATGTCTATACCTCAAAATAGTATACAATATCTTATCCCTTATTTCTCCTAAAAAGAACATCTACCTTTTGGTTGCTAGTAGTTGTATTGGAGTCTCCATTTTGTTGGATAATTTTCAGCTTTTCAGAGAGCAAAGAGCTATTCTAGAAATAGAAGTTCTTGAGGATGTTTCCAAGAAACTCTAAAATATTTAATAGTCTCAAATCCATCATAAAGGCTCACTTAATTCAGAATAAAAATATGTCCTTCCAAGCATGGGATATTGATAATAACTGACACACTTCAATCATGATTTTTTGATCTTTCAAATTTTAAGGATCTCCCCTTGACAAGTCATAATTTCCAAGTTGGCAAATTATATTTAAGGAGATCCTCCAAATTTAGCCTTCACCAAACAACTTTCTTTCCCCAAAAATAGACCCTCCATTAAACCTACCCCAAACTACTAAACCATCTAAATAAATGTCTAGACATATGTGCCTTCAAATTAAAGAGTGCCTACAAAATTTTATTAAAAATAATCTCCAAACTTCCAATGGTGGTTGCTAAAATAAATAATAGTCCTCAATAATCTCTCCCATCAAATACAACAAGATCTCTCTACCTTACTATAAGATTTTATTCAAAATGCATTGACTCAAATTAACAATGGTCAAAAAAATTGAAAACTGCATTGCTTGAATAAACTCTAATCCAGGCAACAAATACTCCAAGCTCTATATTTTAAATGTTTCTAACTACATTTTGGCTAGTCTATCTGCCTTAACATTCTCTTCTCGATAGATATGGCTAATTCTCAAGTCGTCTAGTTTCATAATTAAATCATGAATTGGATTTAGCCATCTCAGCATTGTCCAATTAGGGGATCCATTTTTCTGAATGATATTAATTACAATCTAATAATATCCTTCTAAATGAATCATTTTTGCTCCTAACTTAAAGCCAATTTGTAAACCTAGTAATGCAACTCTCATTTCTGCTATATTATTTGTTGTTTCACCTAATGCTTCTAATTCTTCTGCAACTATTTTCCCTTCCTCATCCCTAGCAATACAGTCCATAAACCCACAGCCTAGATTCCCTCTTGTTGCTCCATCAAAATAAATTTGTATCCATCCCATCTGGGGAGGAGTCCATTTAACATTGTCCCTTTTTATTTTTGAGTCCTTATTTTTACTTCCACCTTGAATTTTGTGGACAATTAAACATTTAAATTTTCTAATCATTTCAACATCCCATCGAGTGAAAAAATCATCCTTTACAATCTTATTTCTTGTTGCTATATTGACCAACTCCACTACTTGATCTTCAATCTTCTGAATAGATATTTTCTCTAGCATTTATTTATCTTGAAAGACTCTTTGATTCCCTTCCTTCCAAACTTCCCAAACCAATGTTAAAGGGATTATTTTCCAAAGACTATCAAATGTCCCCTTCTTTCTCAAGCCATTCCATATTTTGAACTAGTCCAATAAGTGTTGTGATTTAGGGCATTCAAAATATAACTTTCCTAGAAAATGATCCCAACAATTCCTTGCATAGGAGCGATCTAAAAGGATATGATCTGTAGTTTCATAATTTCTTTTACATAGAATGCATCTACTTGCTCCCTGAATAGCCATTTTTTTCCAAACGATCTTGGGTGAGCACCTTTCCCTGAATAGCCAATGAAGCAAAGACCCCTACTTTTGGAAATTGTTTGTTCCATAGTAGTTTACATGTCCACTTAGCATTTTCTATGGTAGCTTCTTTGATTCTATATCCTAATTTTACCTTATAAAAACCTATTTTAGAACTACACCATCTGATGCTAGCTATCGAATTCATTAGAAGGGACCACACATCTATCTTTTAGGATGTTCATCAATATTTCTTTCTATTCTCTTGGAGCCTCTATATTATCCAAATATTTCCATTGCCAAATCCTAACTCTATCCTTCTTAGTTATTGTCACATTATCTTTCACTTTGGGTTCCTAACTCATCAAAGTTTCCCTTTTAATTTTCTCAAAATTCGGAATGCTCTCCAACGTTTTGTGATTATTCCATGAGTTAGACCTAAAAGATGCACTACAACCATCACCAATTTCCCATGTTACATGTCTTGTTATTATATCTGTACATTCCAAAATATAATTCCATACAGTTGATCCTTGTCAGGATTCATTTGGTAGATTGCATCCCTAAATTCCTCCTTGGTGATTTTTTTGAACAACTCTTTGTTATGTTCATCAGAAACAATTCTAGGATTGGCCCCTAAAAACTCCTCTCTTGCATCCTTGTTAAAAGGAACTTCTCTATTTATAATTCCTTCAAAAAATCTAATTACCTCCTTGTTTATTTCCTCCAAAGAGTGGGTTTTTGATCCATCTTCTCTATAGATGTTTGCGAACTTTCTTTTTTCCATATTTGTGATTGATATTTTATGTAAAAAATTTATGTTTCTATCTCCTCAAAGTCAAATCTCTCAAAACTTTTATCTCCAAAAACATTCCTCTCTTGTCATTACATCATATAGTTTTTCCTTTAGTGACTTTTCTCTCTCATATTCCTCTACTCCCATTCTTTTTTCTATAATTATCTCATTGAGATTTGTCAACTCTTTTTCTATTCTAATTTTTCCTTGAAAAATGTTGTTAAACTTATTCTTATTCCATTTCTTTAATTTCACCTTGATATACTTTAGTTTCTTATTGAGTTGATGCATATATGTTTGATCTCTCTAATTTATCTCATTCTACCATACCAAAGTCTCCAAGTTTAGATCCCTTAACCACATGTTTTCAAATTTAAAAGGAATTCCTTCTGCTTGATTGTTTTGGATTGACAATAACAAAATAGGATAAGATCAGATCTAGTGAAAGGGAGCACTGACACTTCATAGAATTGCATTTGACTATCCCAACAACTTGCATGTAAAAATCTATCTAATCTTTTTTCTATATTGGTGAATCCTTTCCTACGATTGGTCCATGTAAATATACCATTAGCCACTTGCATATCCTTGAGATTGTTATTGTCAATGAAACTTTGGATGTCCGATTGTACCACATAAATTTTATTTTTCCCACCCAAATTTTCTTGATTATTTCAAGTAGCACTGAAATCCCCTGCTATTAGGCCCTTCCCACTGCTAAGGATTTCAATTCTATCTATTAATAATGACCATAATTCCCTATTTTGCATCGCTTGGGTTGAACCATATGCATTGATGATGTAAAAATTGTCATTTGTTTGTAACATCCTACATTTTAATAGAATCTGTCATCTTTTCTCCTCAACCACTTTCCCATCCACCTTACTAGGACACCATATCACATCTCAACCTCCCAAGTCTCCATCTGAAATAAAAAATGTCCTCTCTAATGTTTCCAATTGCTAAGTCTCTTCTCACTTTCCTCTTTTTTTAGCTTAGTTTCTTAGAGAAGACATATATTTTCTTTTGTTTGATCAATTTGGCACTTAATCATGTGGTATTGTTAGGCGCATTAATACCCTTAACATTCCATATAATATTCTTCATTGAAACTAGGGAAGGTTAAGATCCATCCCAAAGCTTGTAGTTATTTTCCCTTTTCCTTTGTGATTTACTAAAGAAGCTACATTCACTTTAGATTTGTTGGATCCTTTCCTCTTATTCTTTTTCTCCATGATTCTAAGACCCTTATTCCTTGAATGGATCTATTCCAACATTCTTTCTTATATTCTCATTGCTTCATCATACTCTGATTCTTTTGTCTCCTTCTTTGTCTCTTCTATACATGAATCTTCCAAGGTTGTAGACTTCCCCTTACTACTTTTCTCTCCTTGTTTATTACTTATTTTGTCTTTAATAATGATCTCTTTTACCATCTGATCGAGTTTTCCACCTTGTCCTTCATTCAAAACTTACAAGTTTTGTTGGCCCACTAAAGTATTGGTTCCTTAAGACATATTCCCCAACCTTAAACTATATCCATCTTGATCTACCTCTCCTGATATCCTTCCTTCTTCTCTTCCCATGTTCTTATCAGCCTCCTTAAGATTTAAACATACTAAACTACTTCCATCAGTTTCTTGTCTTACTTCCTCTAGATGATGACAAATAGTATGTCTCAGATCTTCTGTATATTTTAGGAGAACCACCAATTTTACAGTTTCTCTATATCTATTTTGTGTGGGGGGGAATTCGATTCCTTACTTCTCTAAGAATTTTCCATTATCCCATATTTTGTTATTGATAATGAGGAAATTTATTTTGTCTTCTTGGGATGACTTTCTATAGACTCCTTTCCATTTGGTATTACCCCCACAAGTTATTTGATTTAGGACCATAAGATTCACACTTTTTTTTGAAAGGTTGTTAGATTCTTTGATAATGTTAGCCACTCCCTTTGATCTAACTCTATCAAAGCCCTCACATATCTCTAGGGATTCTAAAGATCCCGCTTGCATTTTTTCCCTTGACAGAAAATGTTTTGGGTGATTACGATATAAAGACCTTGCTTTATGCTTCCATCTGCCTCCATCTGAGATGATCTCCAATTCTTTATATACCCCTATATCCATGTTAATTTCTATGAAAATTTTGGTCACATCCCCTATTTTGCCATTCAAAAAGTCCTCATTCACTCCTATGAAAGAAACAAAAGCATCCTCTATTTTGATAATTGTCTCCCCACCCCATACTCTACTGGTAGTCCCACCAAACTCAACCATTACATTGATTTATTAATCTTGAAATTCATCAGGTCAAATTTTGGGCTCCAACAAACCTTAGTAAAACTATTACCTTTAAATAAACTAGGGCATTCATATAAAATTTCATGCTTTAAGCTCAAATTCAAACATTCTAATAAGAAGAAACCATTCTGGAGAGGCCGTCTACTCACCTTTCTAGGGTACTTTCTTCTCCACCAATCCATAATTTCTTTAGCATTTTATCCCTCTCCATCCCACTTAACAAATAAAGCTAATTCCTTAACTTTACATTCTACCAAGGTCGTGAGTTCTAAAGCCATAAAAAATAGCTTACTACCCGGATTTGTATTCTCCAAATTCCACCCTGATTTTGGTTTGGGATCCCATTTCCTATGATCTGGTTCACCATCTTTCCTCCCATTTTATTATCTAAGAATCTGTATGGATTTCTCATTGGGGTTTGATCAAGAAAATAATTGGGCTTTACCCATATCCTTCTAGGGTTTTTAGATGATCTACAACGAGATATTTCCACTTTTTGGGTATGATTGCCCAAAAAATTTTAGTGCATCAGAAAGATCTATTTGTCTATCCATTCCTTTATACCAATAGTTATTTTATTTGCACCCATTGCTATACAAGGCTCTATTTCATTTCTTTCCTTCTCTTAAAATACCTTTCCCTACTCCTCACCTTGTTTCTTTTCCTCCTTCATATTCACTACCCAATAGTTACTAAAAGAACCTTAAAAGAGAGCCCATCTTAATCTGGGTGTAAACCAATTCCTTCCAGCCCATGTCTCTTTGATTGCTCCTGGGATTCCACCATGAAGAAAGCTATTCCTTTCCCATTTATAGTCCTGCAGCTGTGATCTCCAAGGTCCAGGCACCCTCCTTCTTTGATACCCTTTTAGACAATTGGCTTCTAGCCACAACACATTTGATCTTAGCTCCTCCCACATTGATTGCAATGGAAAGCCCTGAGATTCTGTCTAAGAATTTCTGCAATTCGATCCAATCTAAAGTTTCCTACTCCTCGATCCATCCAATCATCTCAAATTCATACTTTAGATACCAAATTTAATGTTAGAAGTTATACAAGCAATACTCACTTGGGACTTTGAGCTCATTTGAACTAAGAAGAATATATCTATAGAACTTTGGGGTTTCAGATGCTTCTTGGGATCTCATGTTATTCTTAGATTTGATCTTAAATATTTTCATCTTTTCTCTATATTTTATGTATAATAAAGATAATAAAAACTTTGTGTTCATTTTTTTAAAGAGCACAAGAAATGATTTGTAGATCTTTGTGTTGCTTTCTATTCTTCATGGGTTTTCATACCATTCTTAAGTTTTGTATGACAATTTGTTTCTTTTCCCCTTCCCTTGTGTGATTTTTAAAAAGAAACAAATAGTTAAATCTACACTTTTCTATTAATGACACATGTAAGTTTGAACTCAACATCTCTATTTAACCCCAAAAATTCTACTATTTTTGTTTCTATTTTTCTATCTATATTCAAAGAATTCTAGATGGCCTCTTTGTTTGTGTCATCTAATTTTCCAAGGTTTCCCACTTTTCTTATATTTCTTTTTGTGTCTTTTTATATTCTTTAATAAAAAATAGAAAAATTTATAGATATATCTCAATCATACAAGTCATACAAATAAGCTATCCCTCTCTCTCAAATGCTAAAAAATTATTCAATGACAATTTCCTCATATTCAAACTTTCTTAATGTGCAAGTGAAGACTTGACAATCACAACCAAGAGCTGTGATATTGACCTCTGCTAGTTTTATTATGTTGGGTGTGTACAACATTTCTAAAATTGTCTGGGAAAGTTTCATGTATCCAGCGGACACATGGTTGTTGGGAATGAAGATGTGGAAAGTCATGAAGCTAACTTCTTGGAGGAGTTTGTTGGATCTAGAACATGGACCCTTCTCTTTCAAAATGGATCCACCCCTAGGCAAGATGCATTTTTTGCTAATATATAACAGCAATATTACTTACTGGAACAACGGAGAGTGGGTTGGTGACAAATTCAACACTATGTCAGAGATGTCAAATAAGGATAGTATTGAAATTACAAAATTTGAAAATATTTTTCGAAGAAGGATGTACTCCATGTATAGTCTAATATCAAACTCTGACAGTGTGATGCAACGTGTAGTCCTGCACAAGACTGGAGATATGGAATCTTACTATCTAGTTCACAATAGCAGCTAGAAACTTGCCTGGTCTAAACCAGAAAAACTATGCATTGTCTATGATATATGTGTGGCTAACGTAGCATGCAACAAAAACAATGTACAATCCTATAGTTCTCTAAAGGGATTCAACCCAAATTATGATCGTGCCTGATATACACAGGAATGGTGGTACAAACTAAGCAATACTTTCCCTCATGGGCTGCAACTCAAATTCAAAAGGGAAACTTTTTGAGTATCCTGGATGAAAGAATTGTAGAGCATGAAGATGTCGAGGAGGTTAGAAGACCTAGTCTCGCATGCTTGGTATGGATTGCAAAGGATGAGAATGAGAAACCAAGCATGGCTCAAGTTCTCTTGTTGCTCCAGGAAAAGATGTACGCTGATATGAAACAGGTCATGCGATCTCTATAGTACCTAATGGACCTCTATCAAATTCCTGTTGTCAATTTTTTTAAAAAAGTTTTACGCCCGATATCGCAGATAAAATGTTTAACTCCTCTCTCCCAGGGTGCCTGTTGAGGTAAATATTAATTTGAGGAGGTATTGAACTTCAACTTTTCCTTTCAGGTGATCATCTACATTATATTCAGTAAATGAAATCTTATAAAATATATAATCGAAGAATAAATTTGATGTTTGTATTTTTATTATAAAATAAAATTACAATTTTAGTTATTTCACATTATGAATAATATTTTTCATAGAGTTCTCATATATTGTATAATTTATATATATTTTAGTTTTGTTTTTAATAAAATGTGATTAAGAAAGAGCAAGTTTCAATAGATAATTATTTAGGAAATATTGTTTGATAAATAAATGTAATAATAAATATTACAAAAATGTCTTTAGATATCTGATAATGCTATAACTTCACAAATTCCTAGAATGCTATAACTTCACTGATTCAAAGAGATCATCCGCATAACCAAGGCAACCTTAAAGTTTCAAAGATATCAAATATTGCATTCAATACTGGGTCCACAATAAAATATACATCTGGGAGAATATGGACTCCTGGAATCCTCGAGGTAACCTCCCAAGACACCAGGATCTGAGATCTAAATTTTAGAGACCCCAGAGTAACTAGAGGCTTCGAAATCCATCACGAACTCAAAGTCTCCACTCCATCCAGGGCTCCTTTATGCGGCAGGCCATCTGATCAGCCCCCAAGAATCATCCGAGCTATCAAAAGAATCCTAACTTTCAACGGCTTCATATGAACTAGATCCATAAAAGTCATTCCCGACTTAGCTCTCGGACAAGCCTCTCACTAGAGAGATCAATCCTTCATCGCTAATCTAGCTCTTCTCAGCAAACAAATAATTAAAAAACTTGGCTTAATGATACAACAAAGCATCAAAACTTAGACTCTTGGGCAAAGAAAATAGCAACCAACTCAAATAGCATCCCTATTGCAACTAGGGCTCAAATTTTTTCTCCTCCCAAGAAAACCCTATCATTCAAGTAGCAACTTCATCACCAAAATTTGCAAGGTTGCCCTCCAGCTACATTTGGCTTACCCTACAAGGGACCGCGTGCCTTGGGATTCAGAAAATATTTTCTCCCGTGGCCCACTCCTAACTTTGAGCGCAAGGACCAGAAATGGAATAAGAAATCTATGGGAAGAAAACTGATTGTTCTTCCTTCAGACTCCTTGAATCCTATGATTGCTCGACTCAAGGAAAATGCTTTCTTTGCGAAATGTTGTGGTAGCAGTGGGACTAGCAAAGATATTCTTGACTGGTGGAAATCTTCTTTCCTAGATCTAATTTCAGTAAGACAACTGCAAAATCATTTCTTTTTCTTAGAATATGTGGACTCATCTTTGAAGAAAGCAATCACAAATGGCAGCCCTATGTTCTTTCAAGGATCCACCTTTCACTTCCTTGACTGGAAACCAGGCTTTGATCTGATTCATCATAGATTCAAGAAAACTCCAGTTTGGTTGTCTTTAGTAGGCCTTCCATACGAGTTTTGGTGCCCAGAGTCACTCTTGAAGATTGGCGATGCTCTAGGATTCTTGGTGGGGATTGAGGCAGACTTATTGAAAGGCCTTAAAGGGGACATAACAAACATTTATGTTGATATTGACCTCAAGAAAGGTTTCTATAGTGAACTAGAAATTATTTTAGAATTGGGTAGATGGAACCAGAAAGTGTTGAGATTGGGAAATGAAGTCCCTGGTAAATGTATGCTTAGGAACCAAATAGTTAATAATAGCTCTCTGGCAGCTTCTATGGGAGACCTCAACCTACCTCATCAGCATTCAGAGCCAACCACTACTAGCCTAGACTTTCTAAAGATGGTCAAGGATCGGGAAATCACATCAGACCCAGTAGACCCAGTTGCTTTGGTTGTAGCCCAGGTAGATAGGAAGTCTCTTCGGCAGTCCCAAGACAGAGCCTCTGCCTTTCCACCTATCTCAACTGTTGATCCATACTTACAACTTCTTCACACTCCTAGAACAAATCAGTGTCCAAGAGATAAATCAAAAGGTCTGAATCAATTGATTCGAGGTCAGGTTACTCAGAGATCCCTGCCTTCTCTTTTGAGTTGTCCCCCTTTCATTCTATCCCTGATTGCTAAGATCCAATCCCAAAAGGTTGTCAGGAGTTTGTTTGGTAAAAAAACAAATCCTTCCCTCAGCAAAGAGGTGTTCAACATATTCTCCTAGCCCCCAACTAAGGCTTCAAAAAGAAAGAGTAGTTTAAGTTACAAGAAACTAAGGGGATCCCTCCAGCCAATAAAATCCAGTAAAAGAAAAAATATCCACCTTGCAAAAAACTTACAAGAAGAGGACAATATTGAAGAAGACCTTAAAGTTGATCTGGAGGAGGATAATGAATCACACTTATCTGAAGGAGAGATTTCTCCTTCTTCAAATCTACCCCCCTCTAATCAACATTTTAACCTCTCAGTGGAAATCCCTTACCCATTTATTTTCTCTCCGCCTTTCGTGCCTAATAGTCTAGATTTGACTAGTGATCAGAATCCTCAGAATCTTCTGTAGAATCTCATGATAGAAGATGAAGACCTAGACTCAATATTAGACACTCCCCTTTCAGTTTTGTACTCTCAGATTAAGGAAAAAAGGAAACGAGGGCTACACCAGAATCAAGAGGGTTTGGAGAAGCCAGAATTTGGTTCTTCCCCTCCCAAGAATGGTTGCAAATCATTCATTGAAGCTAGATCCCAGGATGGTGTGGTGGAGAATCAATCAAAGCTATCGGATCTTTGGAAAGTAGGGAAGGGAAATCCCCTTCCTGAATAACAATGAAAATCCTATCATGAAATGGTAGGGGCCTCAATGCCCCTAACAAACCGAGGGTGATCAAAAGAAGGATTCTTTTGATCAGTGCAAACATAATCCTCTTGCAAGAATTTAAACTGGAGGACAAGCAAGCAATTTCCTTTGGAAGTGGAATTATCCCTCTATTCCAGGCATCTCTACAATTGACAATAGCCTCAGAAGGGGCATCTGGAGGCTTAATGATAATCTGGAAACCTTCCCAAGTCAAAGATGAAGGTATTGCATCGAGCAAGAATTGGTTTCTTGCCAAAATCACACATCTTCTGACAAATACTTCCTTTTTTATAATAAATACTTATGGCCTAATGTCCCCACACAAAAAATGACTCACATGGTCTTCTTTAGATGGAGTCTTGTCTACTTTAGCTGAGGAACAAGTCTTCATTGGGGGAGACTTCAATGCCATCAGGAGTGCTTCAGACAAAAGAGGTGGAATCAACTGACTAGGTGGTTCCCAACAGGACTTCAATGATTAGATTGAAAGGGATGGTCTTTTGGAAATAGATTCAGGGGACACTTTCACATGGACAAATAGAAGAAAAAGATTCAATAATATAGTAGAAAAAATAGATAGATTTTTTTGGCAAGGGGACTTGAGGATTTTTCCCTTTACTCCCTCCTCTGTTGTTCTTCCTTGTTCACATTTAGACCATTACCCCATTAATGCTCTCTTTGCAAGGCACTAAGGAAATTTCTCAGAATCCATTCAGGTTTGAGAATATGTGGATGAAAGAACCAAATTTTCTTACCCTGATAGAAAATTGGTGGAAGGAAGGATCATTTGAGGGATCAAAATTCTTCTGCGTCATCACAAAGCTAAAATTAGTAAATAAGAAATTACTCCAATGGAATTCTCAGCACTTCAAAAACATATTCTCAACAAAAAGATCACTAGAAGAGAGATTAGCAACTCTTAATGACAAGATCATCTTGGTGGGAATGGATCAAGAATCCTATCAACAGGAAAGGATCCTCCATTTGGAGTATGAGGACATTCTTTCTAAAGAAGAAATCTTTTGGAAGCAAAAGTCTAGAGAGAAATGGCTCAGAATGGGGGATAAAAACACAAGTTTTTTCATAATGTAACAAAGCTCAGAAGAAGCAAGAATTGGATATCAAAAATGGAAATTAAGCATAACCAAATCTTAAAGGACCCGAAGGAGAGAAAGAAAGAGATCATCACATTTTATTCTAATCTCTTAAACAACAATGAAGGGTCTCAATTGCCGGTACTTTAGCTGGAAGAAGTATTCCAAGCTCTTAATCAGCTTCCCTCTAGTAAGGCACTTGGCCTGGATGGATTTCTTGTAGATTTCTTCAAGAATTGCTGGCATATCTTAGGTCAGGATCTTTCAGAAGCTCTAGAATGCTCAAGAAGATCAGGGAAAATTCTCAAAGAAGTAAACAACATGTTTATAGTGCTCATTCCAAAGAAGGAGAAGGCAGATAATCCTGGAGACTATAGGCCCATCTCCCTATGAAATGCAGTTTACAAAATTCTATCAAAAGTTATGACTAACAAAATGAAGCCTCTCATGGATAGCATTATTTAAGAGGAACATACAAGATTTATCCCTAGTCTCTCAATCCTTGATGGGGTGATTATAGCGCAAGAAGAAATCCACACTCTTCAAAGCACAAACAGACCAAGTATGATAATAAAACTAGACATAACAAAATCTTATGATAGTGTAGATTAGTGATTTCTCTACAAAATCATGCAAGCCTTTGGTTTTGACAAACAATGGATCAACTGGGTATTTGAATGCATATCAACTCCTAAATTTTCAATTTCAATAAATGGAAAGCCAGCGAGCTTCTTTTCCTCTTCAAGGGGTTTCAAACAATGATATCCTTTATCTCCTTTCCTCTGCATCATAATAGGGGAGGCTTTAGGAAGGGAAATCAAAGCTAGTCATACTAATAATCTTTTAGAGGGAATCAAAGTAACAAAATATCTTGCAATCACACACCAGCAGTTTGCAGATGATAATCTTCTCTTGGGGGCAGAAAAAGTTAAGGAAGCATCCCACCTAAATCAGATACTAGAAACTTATGGAAAGGCATTAGGCCAAATAAGAAATAAGGATAAAACTAAAGTTAATTTTTTCACTACCCCAAACTTATTATAGACCAAAATTCTCAGAATTTTAAACTGCAGAGAAGGATCTCTCCCATGTATTCACTTGGGCATACCAATAGACCGAGGTCTAAGGAACACTAAATTCTGGGATCCCTTAAAACTAAAAGTGGAACAAAATTCAAACTCTTGGAAGGGCAAGTGCCTCTTTTGGGATGGAAGGCTAGTGATGATCCAAGTAGTGGTTTTGGCCCTTCCTATTTATCTTTTATCCATATTATCCTTATCATCTAGTGCTAACTCTTTCATAATCAAGAAGATGAGAAATTTCTTTTGGCAAAATACTGAGGAAAAGCACAAAATTGCCTTAATAGCTTGGGATAAAATTATCAAGCCCAAGACAATGGGGGGATTAGGCATCAAGGATCTTAAATTGTAAAACATAGCCCTAGGGGCTAAACTAGTCTGGAAGCTCATTAAAAACCCTAATGCAACATGGGTTAGAATGCTGGCAACCAAGTATCTACCAGATCAGGATCATCTCAACATTCTAAGAACAGGCAATTTTCCCAAGGGGTCAGAATCGATCACATGGTATATTCATGGTGGATCATCTAGTCTATTCTAGGAGAACTCTTGGGGTGGTTATCCATCTCTAGAAAACTTCATTCATATTCCTACTATAGAATACTGGTTTAAACAACATTGGGGTTCTTGAGTTAGAGACTACTTGGAAATGGATGACTCATCGAATTCCCAAAGTTGGAGGTGAAAATCAATGGAGGGCTTGCCAATCCCAAGGGAAGACCTAGATCAACTCCTAGAACAACTAGAATCAAGAAATATCAGCTCCAGAAGAGGGGTAGACTCCTTGATCTGGGCACCATCCAAAACAGGGTAGTATAATTCAAAAGATGAGTATAGAGTTCTAGTCAGTATTGCAGATTAGGACAAGACAAGCAAGACATCCCTTTGAAGCTTTTTTGGAGTCCCAAAATCATCCCAAAAGAAGGCATCTTCGCATGGCTAGCCTATCAAAAAAAATCCTAACTGCAGAAAAGTTTACAAAAGTAGGTTACGAAGGACCATCAAGGTTCATTTTGTGCAAAGCCCAGGAAGAGACAATGGATCACCTTCTACTGAATTTCCCCTTTGCTTCTAAATGTTGGAGATGGCTCTGTGCTAATCTGGGGTTGTTTATTGCCCTGTCGAATGACATCAAATCTCTTTTCCAAAGTTGGCCTCTTCTACTTAAGGAGAGCTCCCTAAGACAAATTATGGAAGTATCCCCATCATTCTTAGTCAGGGAAATCTGGAAAGAAAGGAATCATAGATTATTAGAAGGAAAAGCTAGGAGGCAAGAACTAGTACTAAATTCAATTGAATTGACAATAGTGGACAAAGTTAACTGCAAAATAGCCTTTTCTTTGGACAAGCCAAAAGTCTTCTCTTCATGGGATAAAATTATCAAGAAAAAATGGTAAGGGATCAGAATTCCCCCATCCTTTAGTCAAAAAAACAATTCTAAAAAAGATGCTACCTGGACCCCTCCAAATCCTGGCTAGTTAAAATTAAACTTTGATGGTGCCTCCAGAGGCAACCCACACCCCTTTGGAATACGATATGTAATCAGATATCACTCAGGAGAAATCATAGGAAAAATGGGAAAGCCAATTCCACCAAACACTAACAATATAGCAGAATTCAAAGTACTGCAACTTGGTTTGATGGACTGCATCAACCATGGTCTAAGCAACATCTCAGTGGAAGGAGACTCAAAGATAACAATTAATTCAATTAGGAAGTAAAAAACTCCAAACTAGAGACTTCAAGCAATTTTAGATAAAATAATAGAAAATTTGACCAGAATTGAGCATTATGAAGCTAACAATATCTACAGGGAAGAAAATGCAGTGGCAAATGCCCTATCAAAATTAGCAGCTCAAGGAACTTTCATTCATTGGTGGGATCAAAGTGATCAGTCAAGTGGTAAAGCAGATCAGAATAATCAACAAGATTATGTCCCTTTAGGTTCTTTGAAAAATGCACTAGATCAATTTTGAATGAGGTGGGAAAATTTCAGTTATAGTTGCTTATTAATTCTAAGCAACTGTCTAAACACATACCTTTGGCGGTCTCGGGGAAATGGCTATATATTTTTTGAATTTAATTTCCACTTTACAATGGGTTATTGGTGGGCTAGGATCTAATTTTAACAACCAAACACTATACCTAACTAAGATTTTTCTTAACCTCGCTTCCTGAAGCTTCAGCTGGTAAGAGCCATCATTTTGTACCCAAGGTATGTGTTGTCTCTAGGTTATCATTTTTAACTATGCCTGGGAGATTTGGCTTTCCCAAGAAAAATATTCTTCGCCACCTTAGCTGGAGATATTAATGCAAACCCACTCCTCATTATTAGGTGATGAAGAGTGCACCCAATGATCTTGTCTTAGCATATTTTGTAAGATGCTATCATTCCTATCTTGCCAAAACCATTTCATAGTTCATTTTGGTCATTCTCTCTTGTCGGAATCCTTCTATTACCAACCATGTCGACTTAGGCTCCGCATTGTTTCGTTATGAGTGTTTTATCCAAGGCCTTCCTCATGTTTTGGAGCAGACACTCCCATCTCCTTCTCGGCTTCCACGTGCCAAGTATCCTTCAAAAGAATTACAGATTTGAGACTAAAGCGCCTCCTCCTTCACTCAGACCCTCCTGTTCTCCTCCTAGTAAAAATGACACTGGGAAGCATCCATTTGAATAGGGATGAGTATTCGCGAGACAAAACCAGTATCTCTTCCAAATTTGTGGCCTCTCTACTGGATCAAAAATTACCTAAGAAAGTCGTATGGAGCCTCACCAAATAGCTCTTTCACAAGGAAATCCTTCAGTAATTTCAAGATATTTTAAATAAGGCTCTCCATGACTCAAGGGCTCCTTGGCCAAGCGAGCGGATACTATTCAATTTCCATGGTGAGCTCATCAAGTATTACCCCTTCTTATTGGAATTGAAAGGGAAGGACTTGGACAGATACAGGGTTTTTGCTGGAGTTGGACTGAGCTACCTCAAATGGTGGTTCCTAGGGGAAAATCTGGAGGTCCAGGATAGAGAGGAAGACCTCTTTCAATTCACAAGACTCAATGGAATCCTACCCCTCAAAGCTGCAGATGTAGAGTCTCAACTCGAACAAGATTGCTAGGGTGGAGCAAGAAGGGGTCGTTGAGGATCTGGTCATGGTTGTGGCCGTCTTGCGGGCAGAGGCTGTGGGAGTGCAAGAATTGAATCATCTCAATTTGAACCCTCCAATGCAAGCTAGGTTCCCTAATTTTGTTCATGTTAATGTTTTTTTTGAAAGCCTAATCCAAGACTCTGTCTATAGTTAATTTTGGCTACATATTTATGTTTAAAATCTTTGTTATCTAGGCAGTTGAGAATATGCCATCTAAACTCTTTTTAGCTTTATTATCCTAGACTGCATAATTTTGCTTGGTTTTTTAAATGATAAATAATGGTGCTTATGGTTTTCTGCCTGCTCAAAAACCATTCTTCTTTGGAAATCTTGAGCACTTAAAAACCACCTAAGAAGAAAGGCAATCTTGGTTTTGATAAAGGAAAATGTTCTAAAACTCATAGAAAACATGACAAGGGAAAGGAAAAGTTTAAGGATGAATCCAAGAAGAATATTAAAGATAAAAGGCTTCACTCAAATGCAAGTAAGAAGAGCCTCAAGAAGCCTCCTCTTTCTCAAACCTGGTATTCTCTATCTTTCAATGGTAAATTTTTTACATGAAATAGTTTAGACATAGAGATAGTGAATGTAGAAGTCAGATCAAAACTCAATCATTTAATGCTCAATGTTATACTTGTAATAGGTTTGGACATAAGGAAAATAAATGTATCTAATTAGAATGATATGGAATGATTATGTGAACACAAACAATGGTAGAAATGTTCAATCCTTCAATGGATATTTTTATGCATGCATGAAATATAGGAACAAGGTTTTTGAGTGCTGATACAATGTCAGAAGACATGGAATAGGTTTAAAACAAGATCTCACTTGTTACAATTGCAAAACATCAGGACACATTGCTAGGTTCTACCGAGAAAAGAATGAGAAGACCTCTTCATAGAAAAAGAATATTGTTGTAAATGATAGAAAGGAGAAAATACATAAGAAATGGGTTAATAAATCTAATGAGAATGTAGAAGGAAAGAAAAAGGATATGTATGTACATCTTGGTGGTGCAGATGTTTCCTCCAAAAACTAGATAAAGTGCATTGTTTGAGGGGGAGATTTGAATGAAAATCTTAAGAACCCCCTTATGGTTTGGATGCTAGATTATTTTTAGCATTTAATGAAAAAACCAAAGTAGTTGAAGGTAATAGATAAATTATGTTTTTGAATTCATTTTCATCACTAATGATATTGAAAATTTGAGAGCTATAGTGTGTGAAAGAATATCTCTTGTACAAACCCTAGTGTAATGGTGGGAAAATGATGAGTGATAGATCAAGAGAAAAACTAACCCTTTCCCTCAAAGAAAGATGAGAGTTTCACTATTGATTATCCTTCAAGCACCTTTCACCATTACATTAGGAAGATAAGGGGTAATTCACTAGATTCAATCTCCACATAAAGATGATAGATTGAATTCTAAATGAATTAATAATGTTATGATGATCTCCTTATTCCTTTGTTTTATTCTGAAAGGAAAATGATTGAATTATGTAGTGAAAAGTTGACAAAGAATCGATTATAACTTGAGATCTGAAAATGGGATGAAGTTGTGCGCCTGGATTTGGTAGTAAAATGTTGAGATGAAGTTGCCCTACAAATTTGACGAAAACTTGTTCGGATCATGCCGGGAATGTACACGGTCCTCCAAATAATCTGCAAAATGAAAAGGGTTTTTCTGCCTCTGCAAATGAAGACCGAATCTGAAAGTATAGTTGTGCACTTGCTACCTACACATAGAAAAGAGAGGGAAATGTGCTAGGATTGGGGGTTTTCATTTAGGTCAAACCCTAGTTTTGGAATTAACCAAGTAATGAAAGAAAGTACTTGCAAGTAGATGTAAATGAAAGACTGAATTGTAAATCACCTCAAGGGAGGTTGTAGTAGAAATATTGATAGAAATGCTTGTATGGAATTGTATGTTGAAATCAATCTCCTCTTCAATGGTTGAATCCTTGATTTGAATGCAACACCTATCCTTGAAGGGAGACTTCAGAATGCTCAATGCTGGAAAAGAACGCTTGAAAGCTTGAATGCTTGATTGCTTGGACATATCAACCTTCGACCTATCCCACTTATGCAGATGAGAGGACAAATGCCCCTTAAATACATGTTTGAAGGATTTGAATTCTGTCACGGGCCAACATTGGGGAGATTTCCCACTTACTGCACAACCCATAATGCTTGCTCTAGAAAGGTCCTACCCCAAAATAGGGCAAGGACAGGGGGGACACACCTGTGTCCTACCCCTTTCTCTAAGGAAGAGTGTGGACAGAGTGATGCAGAGGACAAGGAAGAAGCATTTTTTACAAGCCGAGCACTCTCTAGTCTTCGATCAGGCTAGAGGATTCGAGTTCGCATGTGTGAGGACCCTAATGTAGTCGTAAATTGCTAGGGTCACAATTTTATGACACTAAATTTAGCCCCCACTTTAACGGGAGTACACGCATATGCCAATACTACAGATAAAGTACAAGGAAACAATATTGAAAGACTTTTAACACGTCTTGGAGGCAAGATGCACGAAGCCCCCAGTGGACTTAGGATCTTACAAATTTGATTGACAAAGTAAAAGGGAAGATAGAGAAGGGGACAACCATGACTACAAGTAGCAAAGTTCCCTTCACTATGAGTCATGAAAGAAAGGATAAAAAAGATTACAAAGAAAAGAAAAGTTCACTAAGTAATTATAAGTATCGCAAGAAGGAAAGTATGAGTGCAGTGTATGCCCCCACGTTAAAGCGATCATATGTGCCTTATCGGGAGTGATTGCTTTAAGGTAGGATACACTCAAGAGAGAGAAAAGAAATGGAGCACGTTATCGCAAGGATTTAGCCCCCAATCGAGGTATAAATCCAAGGATAATGAACACAAAATATGAGGTAGTGTCTCTTTCCTTAGGGTCAGTATGTTGTATGATAACTCATGTATATCATGTTTGTATATGCATATAATAATTTTCATTCCCCAAAGAAGGACACTACCTTAGAAGAAAGGAAAGAGAGGATGTATTTTGAGTCAACATGAAAGAGAAAAAGATCTCAAGGCTTTGCATCATCCCCCAGTAGACATTAAGGGAACAATAGAAGAACAGGGATACATATAGAAGAATGGTCACAAAAGAGAAAGAAAGGAGAGAGAAAAATCAATAGTGCTAATATTGCTAATCTAGCATGACATTCGTCTCCTGATCTTGTTGATCACTATTTTGGAAAGGCGAGCAACATGCCAGAGGAGTGACATTGAGCACAATAGATGGAGCTATCACAAGATTCAAATAAGGACTATGCTCATGTGGTAAGTCACTTTGTTCAATTCAAGGAGCTTGAATTAGGGTTTGTGAAAACTCATCTGATAATTTTTTTTCCATTGCAATATATTCATGCTCACTGTCATAAGCATTAGGAGTTGTATTACTATTATGAATAGCATTTTCACTCATTTCTTCATCAAAGTTTAAAGAAAGAGGAGAAAGAACACGAATAGGAGTAAAACCATCTCATGTTTTATGCAACTTATGATTTGGAGATGTTGGTTGAACATCTTGCTTGGGAGAAAAGGGAATCATATCAACTATTGGAGTCTGAGGAGATTGAGTATTTTGAGGGATAACTTCATGAGATCGAACACGGCACCTTCATTGACATTCTCTCGCACAATTATTATGTCGAGTCGTAGTGGAAGGATGAGAAGGATGACGAAAATTTTAAGAAGGAGGAATGGCTTTCTCCTTTATAGTGGAAGGTTTAGGTTGAGGTCTTTTTGGTTGAACAATAGGAGAAGCAGGCCTCTTCTCTCGATAAGAGGAAGGAGGTGGAACTGCACCATAGAAAGGAGGAATATTAGGTGTAGGGAGGAGACCAAGTCTATCATGAGGAGGAGGGATAGGTCTAACCTTAGGAAGAATATTGTCGTTCTCCTTAAGATAAGGTAAAGTCAAATCCATAGCAATAGGTGGACAATTTTCCTTAAGAGGGAGATTAGTTTTATCTGAGAGGGGAAGAACATCATCTTGAAGAATAATAGGAATTTTAAGTGTTGGAGATCTAGGTTGACTTAAGGATAAGATCATATCATTCTTCCATTTTTAATAAGATTGAAAAAGAGAATCTCTCCTTGATGGAAGAGATTAAAATTGTTTAGGCAAAAAGAGATCAATAGGAACACCAGGTCTTCTTTCGGATGGACTAAATAAGCTATGGTTCATGGTTATGATTTCTTCATTGTGAGGAAATTTCAGACACTTGTGGATTAGATAAGAAATAGCCTTCATGGAAGATAGCCAAGGATAGCCCAACTTTGCACGGAATTGCTCTGAGGAAGGTATGATAACAAAGTCAACATCCATGGATTTAGAATGGACTTCAACAAGAAGGGTGATAGAACCAATGGTTTGACAAGAGAAGCCATCAAATAACTTCACAATTACATTAGAAGCATCATATAATGGTTTATGCAATTGTAAAGTGAAAAGATACTCTTCAGTTATGACATTAACCATACAAGAAGGATCAATCAAGGCACCACGACAAATGATATCCTTAACCTTTGCAACTATGTATAAAGGGCCACTTGGTGCTCTAATGGTCTCACTAGGGTCAAATGTAATACAGGGATCCTAAGAGAATCTTGTGTTTCTACCATGTTAACCAAGTTTGGAGCCATACGGATGAGTGTTTTAGAAGAGAGAGAATTAGGCATGATCTCAATAACATTAGAGATATGAGATGGCAAGGGATCAGTGAAAATCTTAAGATTTTGATTAGGAGGAGTAACTTATTTATTCCCTTTATCATTCACACCTGCCACAAATATAATATTATTATCAATCAAGTCTTGAACCTTATGTTTCATTGCAAAACATTTCTCAGTATCATGACCAGGTTGACAATGAAATTAGAAAAAGGAATTGTTATCAAAATGAGGAGATGCAAGTTTGGAAGGATCAACTTATTTTATAGGAGGAAGTTTGATAACATTTCTATGCAATAAATGAGATGTAATACTATGCAAAGATTCATTCGAAGGAGTAAACTATCTTTCTCTTTGGAAGAATTTATAAATAGGAGGCACACTCATTATAGCGTTCACAGGGTTGTTTTTTTTTTTTTGTTTGAACTTCGCAAATGGTTTTTGAAGACTCTCCCCCTTATCACTTAGATCCATAAGAGTGGATTGCTCCATTTGACTCATAACCAGTTGATAATTGTGGAGTGTTGCGCACAACTGTGGAAAGGAAGTAAACTCAGACAAAAGAAGCTTTTCCCTAATATCTTTTTATAAATTAGAAATGAAAATTATTTGAATATAATTATTAGGCACATGAAAAGAAATTTGAGCACACAGATGCTTATATCTACCAATGAAATCAGTCACTTTCTCTTTAACACCTTGTTTACAATGCATTAAATAAGTCAAAGTGATTTTAGGACCAATGTTGTTTTGAAATTGTTGGATTAAATCATTTGCTAGTTGTTGAAAGGAAGTGATAGAATAAGAAGGCAAATAGCAATACCATTGTAAAGCCTTATCTCTTAACATTCTTGTAAATAGTTTTGCAAGCAATCGTTGATCATAAGAAAAATCAGTACACAAGGTTTGAAATTTTTTGACATGTGTAAGAGTATCACCTTTTCCATTATAGAGTTCTAATCGAGGGATCTCAACATGCTTAAAGGTGGCACAACATTAAAAATATTAAGAGAAAGTGGGCTCACAACATCAAAGGTGGGCACACTAAACTTGGATTGACTCATGTAAACAATTTGTTGTTGTAAGGAAGACACAGTTTGGGCAAGATTATTTATTGTCATTTCGGTAGAAGAATTCATGTTAGACATAGGTGAGTGAGAAGGTGGTGTGATGTTTTTGAAAGAAGGCATGGACTAAGAATAAGGTGGTGGGACACTATGATAAGTAGGAATTGGTGATGGTTGGGTGGGAAAAGGGACACTTAAAGGAGGAATAAATTTGTTGAAGGAATTGCCCCCTTGTTTCACATTGATTGGTTGAGGAATAGTAGGAATACTCATGGAAGACATAGGTAAAGAGGGAGGACTAAATGAAGAATATGGATTTCCCCCATGACCCATGTTTGTAGGAATGACATTTTGACTTGAAGTAGCCATGATGTTAGATGTGAAAGTAGGAATACTAGTCATACGATTAGTAAAAGGAATAAACAAATTGCATTGTATTGAAGGTTGTGATTAACCTAGGGTTTCGGCACAACTCTTGATGGGCATGACATTAGAATCAACAATATGTGCAATGCCACACAATATATCAATTCCATTCTTATCACTTTGAAGCATGCACTTAAGACCTTCATTTAATGGAAGAGATTCACTATTAGGGTATTCTTGCGACATCCATTTTTGAAAGCTATCAAATTGATTGTCAAATGTAGAAAGTTGATTTAAAGAAACCCTAGTTAAAGCTTCTTCTTGATCATGAGATCCATCAATAGGCACATGATTAGGATGGGAAGAATTAGCATGATCCTCATTAAAGAAGTCATCCAAATTAGGATCCATCTCCTTGGTAATTAAACCTTGGGAAGACTTAATTCTAATGCTTCATATAACAGGGATAGGATAGGTAGGACTAATAGTGGTAAAACTCATGCACTAGAGGAAAAATTTTAATTTTGAATTGTAGGACAAAGCTTGCAAAAAAATTGACTAATGCAAAATTTAAGAAAATAATGATTACACAATTTGAACTTTGTTGGAGGTAGGAAATGAGACAATTTCCAAAAATGAAAGGAAATTGGAATTTTAAAATTAGGGCCAAGGGAATACCACTTAATTTTAAAATCAGATTTTTTAAAATCAGGGTAGATAATAATTAACCTCTTAATTTAAAAAAATTTCTTCAAAGTTGAAATGTTGGATTTTGAAGGTATTTTCGATTCTAGAGGGTTCAAAATTTGATAAAATTTGCCAATCTTTCAGATTTAGGCTAATAAATAGAGTCATAACAGTCTCCTAAAATTTCAGGTAAAAAGCCGAGGAACGTGGTGCGAACGCGCATGGTCCGACCAACTTTTTTTGAAATTTTCAGGGATGGATATTATGATGATTTTAAAGCTAACCCCAAAAAATTGGCAAACTTTATGATCTCTAAATGGGCAAAATAAAGGCACATAGGTGAAAACAGGACCCTATTAGGGTTTTGAAGAAAAAGAGGAATTGAATTGCAATTTTGAAAAGGGTCAAACCTAATGGATAGGGAGACCTTGGAAAATGTTTATAAATCTGAATGTAAATGAAATTGATTTAAAATTCACATAAAATCCAATTAATTTTAAAAATTAGGGTTTGATGACCTAACCACTTAATTTTGAAATTTGAATTTTGGGAAAAATGGGGAAATTGAAAATTTGAATTGTAGGATTGAAGACAAATCCGAGAACAATCAAAGATCTCAAAATTAAATTGAAATCCAATTTTTGCACAAGTTCAAGATGATTTTTGAAAATTAGGGTTTTAACAAGTAACCTCTCAATTTTGTAAATTTTAATTGCAAATTGAACAAGACAAAGAGGAAATTGAATTTGACAAACAAAAAAAATTTCAAATCTAAGATAACCACAAGCAATTTTTACAAATTACAATTTCAATTTTTCATTTTAAAAACTAGGGTTTTTAGTGAATTAACCACTAAGTTTGCAGATGTTTGAAACTTGTAAATGAAAAATATATAATTTTATTCAAAGGAAAGCATGCAAGATGTTGGGTTCACCAAAATGTAATGGTGGGAAAATGATGAGTGATAGATCAAGAGGAAAACTAACCCTTTCCCTCAAAGAGAGATGAGAGTTTCACTATTGATTATCCTTCAAGAACCTTTCACCATTATATTAGGAAGATAAGGGGTAATTCACTAGATTCAATCTCCACACAAAGATGATAGATTGAATTTTGAATAAATTAAGAATGTTATGATGATCCCCTTATTCTTATTCCTTTGTTTTATTTAGAAAGGAAACTAATTGAATTATGTAGTGCGAAAGTGACACTGAATCGATTATAACTTAAGATCTGAAAATCGGATGAAGCTATGCACCTGGATTTGGCAGTAAAATGTTGAGACAAAGTCACCCTGCAAATTTGAGGAAAACTTGTTCAGACCGTGGTGGGAATGTATACGGTCCTCCGAAAAATTTGTGAAATGAAAAGGGTTTTTGTGCCTCTACAAATGAAGCCTGAATCTGAAACTACATCTGCACACTTGCTACCTACACACGGAAAAGAAAGGGAAATGTGTTGGGATTGGGGGTTTGCCTTTGGGTCAAACCCCAGTTTTGGAATTAACCAAGTAATGAAAGAAAGTGCTTGCAAGTAGATGTAAATGAAAGACTGAATTATAAATCACTTCAAGGGAGGTTGTAGTAGCATTTTTTATAGAAATGCTTGTACAGAATTGTATTTTGAGATCAATTTCCTCTTCAATGGTTGAATCCTTGACTTGAATGTAACACCTATCTTTGAAGGAAGACTTAAGAATGCTCAATGCTGGAAAAGAATGCTTGAATGCTTGAATTCTTGAATGCTTGATCGCTTGGACATATCCAACTTCAACCTATCACACTTATGCAAATGAGAGGACAAATGCCCCTTAAATACATGTTTGAAGGATTTGAATTTCGTCATGGGCGGACATCAGGGAGATTTCCCGCTTACTGCACAACCCACAATGCTTTCTCTAGAAAGGTCCTTCCCCAAAATAAGGTAGGGATAGGGGTACCATTCCCCTATCCTCGGAGGACAAGGGCACCACGCCCTTATCCAAGGAGGGATAGGGGTGCCATGCCCTTGTCCTACCCCTTTCTCCAGGGAAGAGTGTGGACAGAGTGATGTAAAGGCCAAGGAAGAAGCAATTTTCACAAGTCGAGCACTCTTTGATCTCTGATCAGGCTAGATGATTCGAGTTCGCATGCGTGAAGACCCAAATGTAGTCGTAAATTACTAGGATCATAATTTTATGACACTACACCTAGTGATAATGTGATTAAATATATTTTTCAATCTTGTGTTATCAATTCTACTTGTGGATTAAAATAGCTACACCTATTGTTGTTAACCTTTCCCTGAAGCTATGAATTCAATTCAAGCCTCACCCATTTGTAATTAAGGCTGATATAGTTACTTAACTACTAGTGCAAAGTTTGAAGAAAGGGTAATGATTCTTGAGGACATCATTGATTCAGATATTTTCTATGTGACCAAATGTCTACCATACAAGATATAATATCAAAACCATGAGGGTTCCACCGCTGCCACTGTAATATGTTTTACTTTCCAAATTGTGGTTGAAGGAGTTAATTTTTTTATGTAAGAGCTTATAAGACAACAAATAATTCATAATATAGAGAGGATGAAGGAAATCTAATATCCATTCAGGTATGGATCACTGGTAACCTATTTAGCATTTATGTTCATGAATGAGATTCTAGAGTTAGGAGTAAAGTTTGGAACAAGTTCGCCCCTATAGAAGCCTAGATAAAATAATATATTAGAAGTTTCGAAAAGGACACAGAGTCATACAATTCCCTATATTTAGGATGGTTAAAAAAAATTAGGATAAGATGCAACAAAGAGAGATAACCCCTAGTGGATTGGTTTGGAATTATAAAAAAAAAAATCACTTTTTTGTCAACAAAGATCATTCTTACATAGAAGTTGTAAAGCCAAGTAGTACTTAGCTATTGGAATTGCCATATGGCATATCTGAAGAATATGTTGAGAAGAGCATTGAGGAATTGTTGCATTTGTTGTTAGATCTAAAGGTAGAAATATTTGGAACACATCTGAAATCATAAATAGGATGATCCAAAAGAAATCCAAGCAATGTCATGCTAAGAGAATGGAGAATTTGTATAAGAAAATTAATCTACCCTTGACATATGAGGCGTTCAATAAAAATATAAGAGGAGAACAAGGTCTACATCACCTTTTGCTGGATGGTGAAGATTAGCTCCTCTAGAACCCCTAGGAGAGTTTCATCATGTGAGAAGAAGGCCCAAAGACCCAAAAAAAATTGCAAAAGGGAGAAATATGAGTAGGAGACAATTGTTGAAGAATTAGGTAGCAATAGCACTAATGAAGAGGAAAAAGAGGAGAAGTAAATAAATAATTTTTTAAAATGAATTTAAGTTAATTTAGTAATCATTTTTAGAGTAATATAGACTAACAATGAATAATTATTATCATATTACTTTGACAAATATATATGGTTTAAGAAAGAAAATATGAATAACAATACTAAAATGTGATAATTAAAGAATGGTGCAAATTGATGAATATTTGGATATCATCTTGATCTTTGTCTTAGAAATGCAATTTTTTAGTCTAGTGAATGGTTTTTGTTTATATGCTTGATATGTACACTAGTATTTCTAACTACAATTTTGTCCTTTACTCTTTAACTCAACTTGACTCTTGAACAAAATCTTGGTCTTACATCTGCTTGGTTGGCATCAATCTATTGTGTATCTTTTTGATAGATAGAAAAATTCAATTTTAAAAATACTTTGAAAGATTTGTTAGGTCAAAAAGATACTTGTGAAGAACAACCATCAACAACGTCTAGAAAGATGTAAATTAATTCAATTTTATAAAAAATTGTAAATTCACCTAATCTCTTCTTTAATGACCTATAATGAAATTAAGTGTTCATACATGACATCAAATTACATAGTGTATGTTTAAGGAAGTCCAAGAGAGAAAGATAAAGGGAGCTAGTTACGTCGAGAAGTGTATTCTATAATGTAAATGAGGGGTGCGGTGTAAGGACATGATCATGTTAGAAAAATTAAATAAGAGCTCGCACTAAAATATTTTAAAAAGAATATGTAGAAAATGAAACATTGGTACACATGTTTGATATCTCTCGAATATTAAAAAATAATTTAAAAATTTAAGTAAAATAAGATAAAGTACAAGAAAATAAGAAGGAAGAAGAATATAATAATGTCAAAAACACTAGCACAAGTTTCAAAATTGAGTACAAACATTTGGCAACAATTGATAAAACCAAAAGTATCAGTTTCTGATTTCTAATTATCCTATTAAGGTTGTTTTGTCTCCTCATTCTTTAAATTGTGGTGTGAAATGTATCATTTCTTTTAAGAAGGTTTCTCTTTCTTCTTGTCCTAATGATTCAAATTTGGTTGTATTCTCCTCTTGGACAATCGTTCAAAGGAGGAAAGTTTGTCCCCCTAAATTAGTTTGTCCTTCACATGCCAGTCTTTTGGATACAAAGTTGTGTAGATATTTTAAAATTTCTTGTTTGACCTGATGTTTGGACAAAATATTTGGTTCATAATAATAAAGAATTGCTTAACACAAGTTGAGAAAATGTGACTAGCACCTCTTAACTCAATACTTCAAGACACACATGAAACTAAAGGTCAACAAAAATATAAATGATGCAATAGCTTTTTCACAAGAAATAAACGATATAGCTAATATTTCTCCATATTAAATAAAATATTTCATTTATATCATTGAGGGTCACATACTCAAATCCTACTGCATAGTACTTGTTTTTAAGTCAACCTAAGGATGTTATTGACTAGAGATAAAAATATTTCATAGCAACTAGTTATCTGTAGTTAGGACATGTATAGATACTGGAGTGGGAGCTAAGATTTCTAATAGACACAAAGAGGACCAAGCCAATAGAAGGCACTAGCATGAGGAAGAAAACATAGTTTATAATCTAATAAATTAGTAGCACATGGGTTATATGATAAATTATTCTTTTAATGTCTTGCAACAAGCATATTAGTAACCTCAAGAACACATAAGAAAAGACGCCATGAACAACAGTATAGAGGGGCTTGAAAAGATCAATGCCATGGTTGCAGATTACAGATCCTATCACAGTGAACCGGTGAAAGACCTTGGAGGTGAAGATATGACTGCTGGAGACAACAAAACCACTGGTCCTAGTTCCATAACCAAAAGTCGAAGCAGCAACAAGGGAACCTCCAGATTCATCATGCAAGAGCTGGAGGAAATCAACAAGATTTCCATCCAAAAGAACAAGGATCTAGTGCACTCTCTGAATTGAGTGTTTTTCTTTTGTTTTGTCTTGTTTGTCTGCTTCTCTTTTTCTTCTGTGACTGTTTGGGGGTGCTCCCCTATTTTGTTGATGGTTCTTGTCTGTTTGGCTGATGGTCGGATGTTGTAAAACTTTTGGTTTCATGTCCATGTTGTAAAGTCTTCTCCCAATAATCACCAACGTGCAAAAGTATGTTAGTAGTTCCAATTTTGGATCTTCTACAAGTAAAGGAAAAGCTACACCAATTTTATTAGTGGCTAAAATATAGAGTAAATCCACTAGTTTCAAAAATTAAATGCTTGTATACTCAAGTTGATTGAGAAAATACAACAATAATATTAAAATAGTAAGAACATTTTCAAATATCAAAGATATTGAAAATCGTAAAATGGTCGGCAAAGCTAAGACTAAGATCTAAATAACTCAAAAACCATTTTGAAAAATTCTACATGTAAAATATTTTATAGATGAAAGAACACAAAAGATTTTAAAAGATCAACAACAATTAAAATCGTGATAAATTAAATGGTCTGCAAAGCTAAGATTGAGATCTAAAGTGTTTTCATAACTATGAAATGTTCTATTACATTGATAGTTAGCAGTTATGACATGTTTAGATATCATACAATTATACCAACTATATATATCCCTATATATGTGTATGTGCCCACCTACATGAGATTGTATCAATCAATTTTGTTTTGCCACTCCCTGCCATTTGGTATTAGAGAATTATCATTTATTTTTGCCTATGATTAAAGTTGTTGGACAGATACATAGGAGATGAAATATTTTTGAAGGCGGTTTCCTATTTTCTGCAATGATGCAATGATGAAGTTTTAAAATGAAAGAAGATGACAAATATGTCATTATAGTGAGTAGTGATGGAATGGTGAACTTTTAAAATGCAAGAAGAGGACATAGATGCAAGGAATGATAGCACAAGTAGTTGCTGATTTGGAAGAACTACATTAAGAGGAGGGATAGAAATTCATCCTCACAGCCTACTTGTTTTGTCTAATATGAATAAAAAATCCTTTCTTGAATATAAATTCAAGACTTTGTGATTCGAGAGTTTGAGACTAAGGTCTTAAGAACATAGCTTGAAGCCACACCTTTCCAAGGGTCAAGAGATGTAATGTCCCCTTTTTGGGATGATATAGTTTATGATTAGATTAGCGTATTATTGTCCCTCTTAGGCTAAGACTGATGGTTAGAGGGTCCCTGTTGGCAGTGCAGGAGGATTATTCCCATTCCGGAGGTTAGAAGTGTTTAGGATTTCTCTTCGTTTGGCTCAATTTCACACACTTACTATTTATAGTAAGCCATTGGTTGATTATGAGAGACCCTTTCTATTTTTAGTAGGGCATCCAGATGAACAGTGGATGCAATGGGCTACCCTATGGTGTTTACGGAATTGAGAAATAATGGTAATTATTGGAGTTATGATATTTTAATTATTATTAAAGTTATACCTTAATAATAATTAATTATAAATGAATAATAATGATTAATATTTGGACTTTATGTTTTGATTAGGGCACAAACGGGTTTTGAGGGGACCAGAAACCCTGTACAACAAGTTTTGAAGGGACCTGAAACCCTCGGATTTTTCACAAATATAGAACCAACAAAGGAACACTACAAAAGGATGTACATCAAAGCCATATAGCAACCTAGCCACAACCTGATATGTTGGACTTTATGTTATAAGGGACATTTAATGAAATAAAGTCAAATATTAATACAGAGGCTATATCTTAATGTTATTTTTGCACTTTATAACTCAAGGGTCCATTTATCAATAAAAATGGGCCATTTAATTAATTGTTTGGATGCCTATACCAAGGAGTATTTTATAAAATATTAAAGTGCAAGCTTATAAAATAATAAATATAATTAAATGATCAAGAAGTCTCTAGAAGGGATTGACCAGCTTTCAAAATTATATAAAGTGCCAAGAGAAGATTGAATTCATTATGATTGAGCATTTATTATTCCTCTTTCTTGAGTGGTGGAAGAAACCAAGGGTTTCCAATACTTCCAGCCATTGGAGAACGTCAACTCTTCAATGTTTGTGCAATTTTGAGGTTGTGAGATACCAATTGAGATTATTGTCTGATTGTGCGCTTCACCCAAGAGTCCAATTTGTGCTAATAGGTGGAAGATTTCATCTAGGGTTTGAAGGATCGGGAGATATATCTACAACAAGCTAGAGATTCATATTGGCTGCAATTATACAACAGGAAATCAAGCATTTAATTTGCACATTATATACAACTACAACAAGGACGTGTTTCTTCAGATTCTTCATTGTGGAGGCATCTTCATTGCTACTAGGTCTCCCTTGGCATCATCGATTTATAACATCATATTACTCTAGGTTCATTACTTGCATATTTTTTTTGTCTAAAGGAATAAATCTGATCACTGCCATCAATAGTGATGTAGGTGCACATTTTATATCAGTCATTGAAAAGACCTTTGATTGTAAGATAAGAGAATTGGCATCACATTTAGATCAGTTGTATATCAGCATTATACTTGGTTTAGCATATAAATGAAGGAGATATAGGGTTGCATGCCATTTGTTTGTCAAAATGATTAATTATTGTAAGTGACTAATTGGCATTAATATTTGTATTTGGGAATTGAAAGATGCATGCTAAGTGTTTTCATTAATGCCTAGTTGTTGTAGGTGCATATTGGTTATCCTAGGATGCATGCAAAGTGTTTGACAATATGTCAACTCATTGTACAAGTTGATTTTAGTCACTTATATGGATGAAAAAGGTCTAAAATAGTTAGTATATCATTTTTGTTATTTTATCAACCAATCATGCATCTTTAGAAGCATTCAAAAACATCATTTGGAAGCACTTCAATCACATTTGACATCATTCCAAGAAAGCATAAACAAACCGAAACACAAATCTAGCAAGCATAGAGGTTGTATGCAAAGTGTTTGATGATATTCCTTGAGCCTCTAATCAGCAGTTTGAGGTCAGAACTAGCAAGGGATATTTCAGTGGTATTAGAGTTGTTTCTTGCCATCATATTGGGGTTATAAATAATTGAGCTCACACATTTGGAAATTGAGTAACCAACACTCATAATTTCAAGTTATGAGTTACTATAGTATTATAGGGAAACCGAACGAAGAGATCAAATAGGATGCCCACAAGATGAGGCAAATATGTGAATAGCAAGCTCCTCAACTCCTTGACGACTATCAAATAGTTCTAGATGCTTTTAAATCACAATACTCCCTTAATAATTTTATGAAATTTGTTGTTATCTTGAGGCCTAACAAGATTGGACTTGTTAAGGACATTAGGAGGGTGTATAAGGAGGCAATTTCATCTAAAGGGAAAACATTTAGTCAGGGGCATAGTGTGAGTAGGTATGGTAGAGATACTAAATTAAATTATAAATGTGGTTCTACTTCCAAACTCAATGATCAGGTTACAGGAACTCCCATAATTAGTAGGGATGTAATGAGAATACAAGGTCTATGTTTCACTTGCAAGGGTTTTTGTGAGGCTAACCACCAATGTATGGATAATGAGGTAAAGGTGCTTGAAGAAGACCTCAGATGCATTTAAGAGAAAGCCATCAAGGAGGGAGATTTGGACATGCACATGTTGCATGAAGATGATGGGATTTATGAGTCATATCATTTGGAAGGACAAAGAGGATTCCATGATGAAGCCTTTGAGATTAAGGAGACTTATACACATGTTGATTTATATCATAGCCAAACTATTAAGCTTAGTCAAGATGTAGATGTGTTAGTAAATTACAAAAATGTGGGCACACAAGTTGGAAACATCAAATATAAGGAATGTGCAGAGGATACAAGCTCTAACAGTTCTGATTTTTGTAGCAACAGTCAAAATTCTTTGCATTATCATGAGGTAGCAGTCATTTCACTTAAGGAACATGCTTCTAGTTTATTGCCACATGAAGGTACTCAAGATTTGGGTGCTAAAAATAAGATTGGTGATGTAGATTCATGTCATGATGAGTTTAATTTTGCAAATTAGACCTTGGAAAATAAATCAAAAAAATTATTGGTTGGCAATGAGTCCCTTGATCGGGATTTTGATAGACATGCGGCTACCATGGAAGAGGAAGTGTGTGAAGAATTTGTCAAATCAACAGTTTCTATAGGGTGAACTCACAATACTGGTTCCCACTTTTTGACCAACTTTGACACTTAGATGAACATTTTGAAAAAATACGTTCACTTTCCGACACCTATAACTTTTAAACCATTAAAAATTTGAAGATGAGGTAAACTAGTGATTTGTAACGTCTTGTTTATATATTCTAAATATATATTTTTTGAATTTTTTTGAATAAATTTTTATTGATTTTTCAATCTCCCTCGAAAAGTACTTTTTTACAAAATTGGCATTTTTTAAGAGTGATATGCATCCTAAAACGCATAACCTTTTTTCTATAAATAACCAAAAACCTAATTCTTTGGAATTTTGGTTTGTAACATCAATACCCAGGGCATTCAATTGGTTTGGTAGTGATATGTTGAATATCTTTCATTTTATTTAGTTTTGAAGTCTGACTAATTATAATTTAGATATAGTTGTACGTTTGAAGACATAACTTGTTCTATATACATCAAAATTCAATTTTATTTTTTTTGTTAGAAATAAGACATCAATACCTAGGGCATAGATATTTTTCAGAATTTTTTTGAATTATTTTACTATTTTTCCCAATGCATTGAACAAAGAAGTTCATGTTTGGTGAAAAACCTACATTCATAAGAAATAAAAGAAAAATATATTAATGAAATTAAATATGTTAAAAGTTATACTATTTGGAAAGTTGATAATAAGAACTAAATACTTTAAAAAACAGAACTTCTAAATGAATTCATTTGACCCCCCAAAAGCTAATGTAAAATTGGTTTTTTATCATCATTTGATAGATGCAAAGGAGACTCCATTGCAAGTATGATTTAGAAGTACAAAGCTTCTATCCAAGAAATTTTGATCTAAGAGCCTTTGATCTAACTCTCTTCAATTAATTACTTCAAATGGGACCTCTTAAAGCTTAAATCATTATTATTTTTTTTAAATGTATGATTTCAACAAAAATCAGGATGTACCAAAAAGTGGGAACCAGTATTGTGAGTTCACCCTATAGTGTCTTTTCAGCCATCTTATGAGGTACATAGCAGTAGTACCCTAGTTATTGATGTGTGCGTTGATGATTGTACACAGGATGCTACTTACCATGAGGTGAGTGATGTGGATACAGCCTCATATCACAGTGCAAATTTTGAGTTAGAACACTTGTATGGGAGCTTGTGTACTATCTATCTTGTTAGTAAGGGGAGCAAGAAGATAGAGCATGATATAATTCATGAGAAGGAGTGTTAGATGGTCCATTAGGAGTTCGCATCCACTTATGACTCCAGCGGTTTAGAGTTGTATGACTTAGTTCAACATGGAGGTATTATTCATTTTGTTAACAACCCCTTGTTTGAGGCAGATGTTACATTGTCTTATGATAATCCCCTTTTCAAGTTAGTTGTTGATCACTCTCTTAACCCTAGACCTAAGATGAGCATTGATCATAAAATTTGGAACCCTTCCAGTCCATCGGGTCTTTAGACAGGGTTTGTAGAGGATTTTTCAGGTGTTTACATAGTGAGGAGTGCGCCTACATTTTTACTTTTGATCCTCATGTGCATGACCCCTTTCGGATGCTTAGTTCAGTTGTGGATGTGTTAGATAGCATGTATGATAGTTCACCTTGTACATTCCTGGGAAGTAAACTTTGTCAGCCTTCTGAGTTGCTTCCTCTTGAGTCGTCTCCTCTTACGACACCAATTGTTGGTATTGATTTGGCTCGGCAGGTACTATCAGCTATTCTAATGTTGATGTTACAGTCAAGGTAGTTGGTATCAGCAGGGATATTACATAGTTCTTCCCTTGGGACCCAAGTGGACTAGTGTGTTATTTTGTCTCTTAGATTGCTTGGGGACAAGCAATTTCAAGGGGGGCGGACTATAATGTTCCCTTTTTGGGATGATATGGTTTATGATTGGATTATCCCATTATTGGCCATTGTAGACTAAGACTGATGGTTAGAGGGTTCCAGTTGGTAGTATAGGAGGCTTATTCCCATTCCTGAGGTCACAAAGTGTTCAAAATTTCTCTTTGTTTGGCTCAATTTCACACACTTACTATTTATAGTAAGTCAGTGGTTGATTGAGAGGGACCATTTCTATTTTTAGTAAGGCATCCAGATGAAGAGTGGACGTAGTGGGCTACCCTATGGTATTTGTAAAATTGAGAAATAATGATTGTTATTCAAGCTATGATATCTTAATTATTATTAAAGTTATACTTTAATAATAATTAATTATAAGTGAATAATAATTGATTAATATTTGGAATTTATGTTATAAGGGACATTAAATTAAATAAAGTCAAATATTAATACATAAGTTATATCTTAATGTTATATTTGCACTTTATAACTCAAGGGTCCATTTATCATTAAAAGGGGGACATTTAATTAATTGTTTGGATGCCAATACCAAGGAGGATTTTATAAAATATTATAGTGCAATCTTATAACATAATAAATGCAATTAAATGATTAAGACGTCTCTAGAAGGGATTGACCAGCTTTGAGAATTATATAAAGTGCCAAGAGAAGATCGAATTCCTTATAATTGAGAATTTTTTATTCCCCTTCCTTGAGTGGTGGGAAGAAACTGAGGGTTTCTAGCACTTCTATCCATTGAAGAACATCAACTCTTCAATGTTTGTACAATTTTGAGTTTGTGAGATACCAACTGAGATTATTGTCTAATTATGGGGTTCATTTAGGAGTCCAATTTGTGCTAATAGGTAAAAGATTTCATCTAGGGTTTGAAGGATTGAGAAATATATCTATAGTAGACCTGGAGATTCATATTGGTTGTCATTATACATTAGGAAATCAAGCATTTAATTTGCACATTATATACAACTACAACGAGGACGTGTTTCTTCAAATTCTTCATTGTTGAGTCATCTTCATTGCTGCTAGGTCTCCCTTGGCATCATCGATTTATAACAGCATATTACTCCAGGTTGATTACTTGCATTTTTATTTGTCTAAAGGAATAAATCTGATCGTTGCCATCAATAGTGTTGTAGGTGCACATTATATATCATTCATTGGAATGACCTTTGATTATAAGCCAAGAGACTTGGCATCGTATTTAAATTAGTTGTATATAAACATTATACTTGGTTTAGCATATAAATGAACGAGATATAGGGTTGCATGCCATTTGTTTGACAAAATGCTTAATTGTTGTAGGTGACTAATTGGCATAAATATTTGCATTTGGGAATTGAGAGATGCATGATAAGTGTTTGCATTAATAACTAGGTTTTGTAGGTGCACTTTGGTTATCTTAGGATGCATGGAAAGTGTTTGACAATATGTGAGCTCGTTGTACAAGTTGATTTCAGTCACTTATATGTATGAAAAAGGTAAAAAATATTTAGCATATCATTTATATTATATTAGCAACTAATCATGCATCATTAAAAGAATTCAAAAACATCATATGCAAGCATTTCAATCATTTTTGGCATCATTCCAAGAAAGCATAAACAAACTGAAACAGAAATCCAGCACACATAGAGATTGTATGCAAAGTGTTTGATGATATTCCTTAAGCCTCTAATCAAAAATTTGAGGTCAGAACTAGCAAGGGATATTTCAAGTCACAACTTTATGGAGCTCCGCTTGGTTTAGGATTTTCTTCTTCAAGAGAAGATCTTCTATAAACATGTATTTATATAATGTAATCAGAAAGTTTGTTTTGTAATCCTTAAGGGGGGTTCCCTAGGACAAGTTTAAGGAACAATTTAATAGAGGGAATGTTGAAATAGCAATGGAATGTTCTATTACACTGATAGTTAGTGGTTATGACAGGTTTGGATATCATATAGTTATACCAATTGTATATCTCCCTAGATATATCTGTATGTGCCCACCTACATGAGATTATATCAATCAAGTTTGTTTTACTGCTCTCTATCATAAAGAATGTAGAAACCATTTTATAAAATTGGAATGTAAACATTTCTATACATGAAACAATAATACAGATTTTGGAAGAAAACTGTAAGGAAATCTATAAAATCTAAGGAAATAAATGTTAAATTTCACATTGGATTCACCAATGTGTATAATTAGAAATTTAAGAAGATGTATAAATCCTCAAGGGAAACCACAAAACCTTACATTTAAGCTAAAGATCCAATTTTACATAATGAACAATTAAACTAATTCAAAATATTATGAAAATAGATACAAAATTATAGCAAGATTGAATCCCTTGGAATTACCTCCATTGTTCTTGTCGACTTCTAGAAATTGTATTGTTTTTTCTAAGATTGTGATTGTGCATAAAAACCTAAAAGATAAAAAATATGATAGTTGCTTCAATTTTTAAAGCATGTGGTTCAATGAAATGAGAATGAAGATTGGCATTTATATAGAGGATTCAGTTTCATTCAATGGATGAGATTCGTCAAGAGATTGATAGGGGATATTTGAGAATGGAGTGTGCACACCAAAGTTGTCATTTTGAAAAGAAGAGGAAAGGATGAGTGAGAGGCATGTTAAGTAGAGAAAAAATGAGTTAAGTGTAAATATAATTAAAAGTATTTATTTTCAAGAAAAGATTTCATTTTGAAAGTGGAAGAAAAGAGGAAAAAGAAATAATTTAAGTGGGGAGGGAAATAAGAAAAGAAGAAATAAATAAAGCAATTATTTATTTTCAACAAAACTGAAATACGGAAAGTGGAGAGAGGAAATTGGAAAGTGAAAATAGACAAATGAAATTTATTTATTTTCAACCAAAATGATTTTTTAATAAATGCATGTATTTATTTAATTATAGAGGAATTTATGAATTAAAATATTAAAATTAATTATTTAATTGCTAAAAAATAGAAGAAAATGGTACAAATTAATTATACAACTAAAAAATGTTTAATTAATGTGAAGAATGAAATCAATTAAATGATTTTAAAGTTAGAGGAAAGAATAATTAAATATTAATATTAATAATTATTTATTCAAGAAAGAGGGAAAATTAATTTTGAATTAGAAGAAAGGTGTTAGCCTATTTAAATATTAAAATTATCTAGTTAGATGATAAGAAGATGTCGTTATAGACATTGGAAAAATTTTAGTGTCTACAATTTGATATTGTAAACTTCATCAATCTATATAGTATAGTGTGTAATTTTAAATTACCGCAACATGGTTGCAATCACGATATAAAAATTGCATACACTATTTAATATATTTTATGATCATCAATATTTAAATTTTGTTGAAATGAAAAATTTGGATCTAAGCATTATAGCCAATATTTTTGTAAAATATTGTAATTGCAAGTGTCTTCCTAACCTTATAAATCTCTTGGTAAATAGGTAAACATAACTATGAATCTTAATAGCATTAAGCTCTGAATAACTATTTATGAATTTTTAATGGCTACTCTTACATTTATGAAAAACAATAGAAGTTGTTGGAGTTTGATTGATATTAGCTTCTTAATATTTACTTGGACTTTTATAGAGGAACTAGCTACCTATACTAGCTATAAACCATTTTCAATAAACGTGTCTAATTTGTTGTTAAAATCTGAGAGTTTATTCTTTCTTATCATCCTTCAAGCTATTCCCGAAATCAAGACTTCACAAAAATTTAGAAATACTGGCTTCCATCCCTATTCGTCCATATGTCATGTTGTACTTACTTTCAACCTTCCTCTTGCAACCCTTGATAATGACTACAACTATCATATAAACCTTTATAAGACATTGATAACAATCCATTACGTATAATATAATGTATAATAAAAGTTTGAAATTAATATACAATCAATTCATATTTAATCTATAAATTTTTGTTGCAATTCAAAGTTATAGTTTTTTCAATCAAATCTATTATTTCATTTTTCATGAATAGTAATTAATGTGAATTTATAAATGATTTATTTTAACACTTATTATATTTAAGTAATGTTTAAAAAAAGATATGATTCTATTACTTTAACACTATAAACATAAGATATAATATATACTAAATAGCATAAAAGATTAATTCATATGAATAACAAATTCAGTAAACTGAATCTTAATAAAACATCAAAATTTAACACATTAAAAATATAGCCTACCCATATTGACTAAGCTATTTGTAAAATTCAAACTATTGCGCATTTAGCATCTATACTCTGGTTATTTATACAGAATTTGCCTGCAAAGCAGATTCTGTAACACTGATCGTTACAAATTTATTGTAAGCTTCTATATTTACAACATTCACTGACTGAATATAACTTACATAGTCAGTTTTAAGGAGCCGGTGTAGTTCTATCCAATGCAGGCGGAAAACTCTGATTTTAATCCCTACTCAAATCATGCGTTAACTTTAAAAACACCCTGCCAAGAAGAACTACAAATTTTAACAGAACGTAAACGTTTTTATAAACAGGCGACAATGGGAATCTAATAGAGGTCCACTAGGTACTGTAGAGATCTCATGACTTGCTGTGTATCAGCCTCCATCTTTCCTTGGAGCATCCGGAGAACTTGAGCCATGCTTGGCCTCTCATTCTCATCCTGTGCAATGCATACCAAGCTTGCAAGCGTAGCTCTTCTCACCTCCTCAACATCTGCATGCTCTGCAATTCTTTCGTCCACAATACTTATCAAGTTTCCCTTTTGAAGTTGAGTTGCAGCCCATGAGGGAAAGTACTGCTTAGTCTGTTCCTTCACGCTCATGTTCACATTTCTTCGACCCGATATTATCTCCAACACCATCATGCCGAAGCTGTACACGTCTGCCTTGCAAGTAATTGCTAAGCCGTCGATCCACTCGGGAGCGATGTAACCTCGAGTTCCTCTCATGCTTGTCAAAACCCTGCTGAAATCTCTTCCCACCAACTTTGCAAAGCGCAAAATCAGCCACTTTTACGCTGAAATCGCTATCCAGAAGTATGCTCTCAGGCTTTATATCGGAGTGAATGATTTGATCTCTGCATTCCTCGTGGAGATAAACTAAGCCTCTGGCAATGCCTAAAGCGATCTCGAACCGTGTCTTCCAATCCAACAGCCTTTGTGATCCAGCGAAGAGAAGGGAATTGAGAGAACCATTGTGCATGTACTCGTAAACCAGCAGCCTTTGAGATCTTTCCGTGCAAAATCCACAAAGCTGGACCAAATTGACATGCTGTATGTTTCCGATGGTGCTTATTTCTGCACAAAACTGCTTTTCTACCTGTGTAGAACCCTCTAATTTTTTAACTGCTACAAGGGTATTGTCTAGGAGAGCCCCTTTGAGAACAGAGCCAAAGGCTCCTTTCCCTAACTTATCTCTGAAATTGTTGGTTGCAATTCGGAGCTCCTTGTAAGTGAATGTTCTCAGGGAAGCAGGCAGGTCAGCTTACGAATCTCCTCCCTTACCTACTATTCCACGCCTCCGCCGAAGAAAGATTATAACAAGGAAAGCAAAAACAAGAACGAAAACACCACCAACGGGAAGTGAAATCAATAGGACACGTCCTTGATTTTTTCCTCCACTGGATATGGACTGTCCCAACTGAGAAGCAGCCATGCGAAGGAAGACGGGCTGGCTGTTTGATGCAACGCGAATATTGAACAGATCCCCAAACCACATTCTACAAATGGGAAGAGTAGAATTAGTGAGATCGAAGGCTGTGCAGGAACAATTTTCCAAACATGCTGATAGAGATGGGTATTGGGAATATGGAACAGCGTCTTTCTCTGCTAAGGCTATGTCACTCTTTTGCACGAATCCATCTGTGGTGCCGTTGGTAGGAGAGCACTGGAGAGAGCTATCGCGAAGGCATCCGCTTGACCACCATTCTTGTGGATACCAGGAGTGATTGTCTCTGGGATGGAAGCCCTCGAGACAGCTGCAGAATTGAAGATTGTTACTGTTGCATGCAGCATAAGCCCCGCACATGTGATAAACAAGGCATAGGTCTTTTGGCACAGACCAGATGTTAATCCAGCTGTTATTATGAATTGTATAGTAAGCTCGTACATCTCCAGTTTTGTACAGGACTACACGCTGCATGACACTATCAAATTTTGTTATCTGAATATACGTGAAGTACATCTTTGTGAGAGAAATCCTTACAAAGGGCGTTCTAAGAATTTCGGATTCGTACTTATTCTGCATATCTGGCATACCACTGAAATGGTCACCAACCCACTCTCCGCTGCTCCAGTAAGTAACACTATTATTATACAGTAGCGAAAACTGCGTCTTGTCTGGGGCTGGATCCATTCCTAAAGAGGAGGGCCCAGGTGCTGGATCCAACGAACTCTTCCAAGAAGTTAGCTTCATGCCTTTCCACATCTTCATTCCCAACAACCATGTGTCTCCTGGATACAAGAAACTCTCCCACACAATTTCAGATATGTTGTTTGCGCCCAACATAACAAAACTACCAGAATCCAATATCATAGCTCTGGAGGCTATAGCTTTCTGGTTCTTTCTTGTTGACCATATTGATCGCCCATCTGAATCATACAGTTTGAGATAGCCGTCAGTTGTTAGATTCAAAACACCTGGCTTGTTTCTGATGGGAGTCTCTCTATTAGCCACCCAAACAATGGTCTTGTCAGACATTTGGGCATACCAGATGCCGATGTACCAGTTATTTGTTCCGTTTGGACAAAAGAATCCCAATTCGAAGGTGCCGTTCTTTGAAACTATGCTCTAATTTCCAGTGAGAGAAGCTCCCAAAGCTATGCTGTCTCCACCAACTGTAAGGGGATCACAATTGTAAGGTAGAGTAAGCATATAAAGAACTGAAAGGAAGAAATACCATGCAGACAGACTACTATTTTTGGTCATTTCGAAAAAACCTCAAACTCGTTTGAAACAAAACCCTACAACTACCCATAGGTTTGCTGTTGGGTTATATAGAGGGGAAGATCAACAAATATTTTGAATTTAATGGGTCTTTAATTTTTAATAGGTCTTTGGCCTATTGATGAAATTGAATAGTTCTTAACGTCTGTCAGTAAAATTCTATTAAAATGCATGGTTCTGATATCATAAAGAATGATGTCAGAATAATACTCAACTAATTTAACTTAATATTTAACCCAATTAAAATTTCAACCTAAGACTCAATACTCAACTAAAAACACAAACAATCTCTTCAGAACATCCATTGGCTTTGGCTTTTTTGCCTAGTAATCAAATGCTATGAATATTAGGGCAGAATTTACAAATTGATGGGAAAATGCTATGAATATTAGGGCAGAATTTACAAATTGATGGGAAATTTTATTTTATTTATTAGGACAGAATTTACAAATTGATAGGACACGGCAATAAAAGGACACCGCAATAAATCTGAAATTAATAATTTTCTTGATAATTCTAGAAAGTCAAACCATAGATTGTATATGACACGACACTAGAATTCCAGAAATTTTAAGTCATAGATTGTCATTTATTTGGTGGTCTGTAAATTACTGCTTAGTTTCTGTTTGGTCTTTCCAATCTTCCCTGCCAAGTCATGTGTGATGGATCAAAACTATTTTTAAGCCGGCCACTTGCATAACAAAGTCTACACCGATAACGATTGCCTCCTGCACGCGGAAGGAAAATGGTAAATTTATTGACTGATGTGGAACAGCAAAACAATTAATAAGCGTTTTTATCTTTTAAGACCTTGACTTGACGACCCAAAGAGGTGGCGTGTAAAGCTTCCCTTCATCCTTGGGAGCATTTTGACTTGCATTAAACTCACAAATAATCAATCTAATTTAAATATAGAGATTTAAGAATATGAGAAAAAGTTTAAGAATAATTAAACAAAACCAATAAAATCGTTGTATTGGGATCAAAACATTACTATTTTGAAATAATATAATCAAGGCTTTTATATAATGATTTTAAAATTTAAAAGATTAAATATAAAGTAATACTTTTCTATTAAAAAATATATTTTATAAGTTAAAATAAAGTAAAAATCTACATTGAAAATAGTTAAGAGAATAGGTCTATTATGCATAAGAAAAAAATTGTGAAGGTAAATAAATAATTTTTACAATGAATTTAAATCAATTTAATAGTAATTGTAGAGTAATATAGACTAATTGTGAATAATTATCATAATATTACTTTGACAAATATATATAGTTTAAGAAAGAAAATATGAATAACAATACTTAAATATGATAATTAAAGAATAGTGCAAATTGATTAATATTGTGACATCATCTTGATCTTTGTCTTAGAAATGCAATTTGTTTAGTCTAGTGAATGGTTTTTGTTTATATGTTTGATACGTGCAATAATATTTCTAGCTACAATTTTGTCCTTTACTCTTTAACTCAACTCGCCTCTCAAACAAAATCTTGGTCTTACATCCACTTGGTTGGCATCAATCTATTGTATATCTTTTTGATAGATAAAAAAAATTCAATTTTACAAATACCTTGTTAGCCCCAGTCTTAAACTTGGCAAATTTTGAACTTTCATGTTAAGCTCCTTGAATTGATAACCTCTTGATCATCTTGAAGTGCTAAATATCCCAGCGCGATGGAGAAAAATCATTTGTCACCTTAACCAAAGACCTTGCAAAGTGGTAAGATAGTTTGCCAAAAATCACTTATAAAATAATGAAATTGATTGACAAAATATCTTGGAGATATGTCATCTCATAGAAGATAATGATCATGAACATACACAAAATGTATTTATTCTAAAGATATATAGAGACTTTCTCCAGAGGGTTGACGGCCAGACATTTCGAGCAAAGGCATTTGGGAGATGTCAAGCAAAGGAATTCATAACCATAATAATGTTGTATGTTATAGTTCCATTTTTTCTCGTGATCATTTTTGCTATCAATTCAGGAATGACAAGATACGAGCGTTCATCAAAGCGTGATTCAAATGCTTTCAAATGCCGATAATGTGTAAGAAAGGATGCAAAGAATCATTGAACTCTTCAATAACTTTGATTGTTAGATACAAGTTGGTTTAGTTTACAACAATGTCGATATATCCAAGTTGCCAAGTTGGTTTATGTTGGTTTATGTTGACAACTTTTTTCTTCTTTTCAAAACCTCCGACGTACCCAAGTTGGTTTATGTTGACTACGTCGAAGGTTTTGAAAAGAAGAAAAAAGTTACCGATCACTAGAGCAAGGAACTTATTATAACTACCCTATGGCTAAAAGAAAGTAGTTATTATAACTACCTATTCTACAAACTAGATGTCGTGATCATAGGCAAAATGAACTTGGCGAAAATGCTTTAGAATCTTTCAAGCAATAAATGGATCGCTGCAGCAGCATTGTAACAACGGACTTGGACAAAATGGATTTGTTGAAAAGATTCTCAGAAGCAAATGCAATCGGTATGGACGCTCATCAAAGCATAACGCATATGTACACAATGGATATATTGAAAAAGTTTGGAAAACCTTCGAGCAATTGCACGGGTTGATGTAAAGCCAAATTCCACCTTTTCCATGCATGGCCTGTGGAAGGGAAGGGGCAAGCATATACGAACTGTTAGACAGAATGCTTCAAACTTATGTCATCTCATGCAATGCAATGTGTGGATGCGTAAACAAGTGACGATAACAATTTGACAAAATGCTGCAAAGAGATGTCATCGCAAAACATATAGAGAATGGATCTGTTGAAGAGACTTGAGAAATTCGAGGCAAATGCAATTAGCAGGCGTAAACCTAAATTTCACGACCCTTGCCACTATTCTTGTTGTCTACACCAAAATGGCAGCTTTGTATCAGCTTGCGATCGAACAACTATCAGAAAAATGAAATGATAACAGAATGCACATAAAATGGATTCCGCAAGGAAGCTCTCAACACATTTGAATAAATGAAACGCTCTGGAACATATCCTAACATTGCAAGCTTTATTTACATTTTATACAGATGTAGCGGCACAAGTTTAGTGAATAGAGCTTGTTCATACTTTGATCACATGAGCAATGGTTGTTGAATTACACCTATAGTTGATCATTGTATGTGCATGTTGAACTTCATACCCGCACGGCTCTCTTGACGACACTCCAAATCTTCTTATTAGGTGTGAGTTGAAGCTGTGGTGGATGTGTGTATATGTCTTCTTGGTGCCTGAAGATCATATATGAATATGCGCTGGTCGTAAAAACAAAGCGCCTGAACAGTTTGATATAATCACTCCAAAGAAATGTCTCTTGTCGAATGCATGATTACTGGATATGCTCAAAATGGATTTGTTGAAAGCTTTAGAAACTTTCAAATCGAAGCATGTCAAAGTCACGGTATGGAAGGAAGATTTTTGTCAAATATTATTGATAGAAATATACAGGTCGATATGAATGAATTGTTTGACAGAAGGCCTTGGAAAGATGTCATCCCGTTGGGTGCAACGATTTTAAGAACTTTGGAACAGGTTATATGGGTCCATCAAAACATCAAGGATAGAGGAATTTTTTAAGGTGTTATAGTTGCAAGTGCAGATTAAACGAACAAAAGACAAAAAATGCTCAGTGTCACGATGAAGCGAGGATTGAGAACTACCTCAATAAGATCTTCAACTTAGTCTTTGTTTCAAATTTTCTTTTTGTAAAAGTGACTTATTCTACTTATTGTAGCCACAAGTTAGAATTTGAAAATCATTTTTGTAAAAATTAGGTAAATCCTAACTTATTTCTAAAAGTAGTTACTAGAAGTGGCTAACTTGGATAGTTATCCTAACTGACTAATCTAAGTGGTTATTCTAAGTAGTTAGGTTAAGTGGTCACAAGGTGGTTATTGTTTCAAGCCTATAAATACAAGGCTATTTAATTTGTAATGGGGGACTCTTATAGAGGGGAGACTATGGAGAAATTCTTAATTAAATAGTTTGATGAATTTTGTGTTTACACTTTGTATAGAAGAGTTCTTGAGATTGTATAATTTCATGGAAATAATAAAGGATGCATTTAGCTTGTATGTTCTAGATGTGCTTCTTGAGTTATTATCACTGATTTTTCGTATGTCAAATTGGTGATATCTTTTGTCTATGTGCAAATCATTTGTCATCTATTGGAATGTTTATAATTCATGCAATTGATGTAATGAAACACAATCAAGCTCTGGTATCTTGGTTTGGATGTGCTAGAATTACCCATCTCTTTGTATGTTGAGATATGTCACCCTTCTTTCATCATCATTGCAAGTTCAAACTTTTTTTGTTCTTAAACCCCCTTTGTATCTATCATCATTTGTGAGATCCTATTTGGTGTTCTTATGTCTACCATTGGGGTTTCTATTATTCACCTTTCTTTAGTTTACTTTTGTCTCCTTTCTGTACTTTCAAGTAAAAAGTACACAAAAATCCCAAATACCTCCATCATACGAGGGAGCTGCCCCTCTCAAACGCAATGGAAGATTGTGGCTTCACCACAATCTCTCCAACTGTTGGCATGGTTTTCATTTCTCTTTGGGCGAACAGGGTCAATTTTGAAGGTGAATATACAGTGACAAGTCTGTTTACCAACATATTTTTGGTGACTCTACTAGGGAGCGAAATACCAGTGTGTTTGTTCCTCAGTTTCAAAGTTTCTTCTTCAAAATGAAGGTTGGCATCTCTATCCAGGAAAGATCAAATTCAGAACAATGGTTTGGTACAAAGGAAAATTGGAAAGTGATAGTGAAAGCAATGATGAAGACTTTCGATATCAAAAGAAGAAAGTTACTGATGACCGCATACAAGTTGAATTCTTAAAGAGCTTCTATGGTGGCTTGCAATTCACTTCTAATGAGATTCACCCTTGCTTACATCAAATATCTCAAGACATTGAAGAAAAGGATGGAAAGGAGATTGGTTTTCTTGTTTCTCATCATTTACCCGAATCAATAACAAGCAATAATTATGAAGAAAAAAATGATCCTTCTCTTGTACCTATTACTCAAAAAAATTAGTTTCCTGACGTTCCTGGACAAGTCAACTTCTTGAAGAGTTTATACAGTGGAAAGAAACTTAATCCTGATAAAATTCTTCCTTCTCTACCCCAAACTCTGCAAAAGATTGAGGAAAAATATGGAAGAGAGGACCAATTTCTTGCTCATTATTTGTATTCTTGAATCAACAATGGATAATAATGATGACGCTCCTTCTCCTCCACCTATTTCTCATGGAAATCAAACTTTCAATGATGTTGAACAAGTTCAATGTTTGAAAAGATTCTATGGCAAAAGACAACTTGATCATAACAAAGTGCATCCTTCCTTTCTTTAAAAATCGCAAACAATTGAACAAAAAGATGAGGAAGAGAATTATTTTCTTGAAGATGAACACATTCTTGATGTGATGTCTTGTGATCCAAGTTTTGAGAAAGATCCATCACATTATGCATTTGTTAATGAAGATGAAGCTATATCTTCTCATAAGGATGCATATCATGAGAAATATCTAAAATAAGTAAGAGAGATGGGAAAAGAGGAATGCATTGGAGAATGCCAAGAGTGTTTCAAGCATTTCTACAATAAAGATGAATTATTTCATGAACCTAAAAAAAAGGAGTTTGAAGAAAAGATATCAATCATTTTCAAGGCTTCCATGCAGCCCAAGCTTGAATAAAAGGGAAGGATACATCAAGATAAATCTCATGAAGTTTTTTATTCCAAGTTGGTGTCTCAATGCTTCCGATGATGACTTTCTATGTGGAGAAGATATTATCATTCATCCATCACTGACTATTGTAGATGAAACCTTTGCTAATGAAATCAAAGGCATGATACCTAGTGAACAACCTTGTACGGTTATGACTAATGTAGAGGCAAACACAAGTGAAACTTTGCAAATATCTTCTTTTCCTTCAGAAATGGGCACCTTTACTTTTGAAGATATTGATGAACTTCCAAATCAGCCTCAAGTGAAAGAAGATGAACCATCAAGAATCCTGTATTTACAATACATGCCACTTGAATATGAAGTTTTCAAATTCCATGAAGGGTTTGATGAAGAGGAATCATTGGGACCAAAGAACATAAAAATTTATGTGGATGTCTATGAATAAGTTTAAAATTAAATCTATGTAGATATATCAACAAATGTCTCTATCTTGATGGAACAAAAATCTAAATCCTATGGAGCATTCAAATTTTGACGAAATCTACTTTTTGAATCTTTTGATCAAACGAACAATCATATATTAAAGGGTGCTTTTGGGAACTATACCAATAATACAAAGATGAATGAGGTAATGGATGACCTAATGAAGGAGACTAATGAAGTTAACTCTCATAATATTTGTGTCCCGAATTGGTGTTTGAAGGCTTCAAATAATGACTCCCTCTATGGTCAAGGTATCTACCTCATTCCTTTATTTGTAGATGAATGTGTTTCTACAAGTGATTCCCAAAGTACAAGTGTGTTGTATTCTTCACTTTTGAATTCCATGGCTAAAGAACTCTTTGAAGTTCTCTGAATAGAAGAAAAATAAAATGTCATCACACAGGATGATCCTATGCTTTTGGAAGTTGATTTTCAAAAGTTAGATTTAACATTTGCAATAACAAAAGTTTCTTCACGTCACAAGCTATATGAAGGTTATCCAATTCATGGGTTAATGTCTTCCAATCCAAATCATCAAAATGGTCTTCAAATGGAGAAAGTTTATATGCTTAACATGATGCTAGAAAACATAACCGATATCACAGAAAGTGGTACCCAAATCTTTCAAGAGAGCCCAAAGATTTATGATGAGATATGGTTGTTTGGTCTGTTGGTCAAAGATATTTCTTATCTTATACATGTTGATCTTCTCAACCTATGGAGATTCTAGGTGCTACACAAATACTCATCACTTTTCCAGACAGGTTCCTATTTCTCTCAACCTATAAATGTCTTTGTATGACCGTTGTGTAGAAATTTGAGGTAGGCTTTGCCTACCATGTACATATTTAGTTAAGTGTTTTGGTTGCATTTTTGCCCATTTTTGGTTTGTGTCTAGTTCCTCCAATAAGTCTCTCTTGTTGTCTCCTTTTTGTAAATCTATGCCCATGTTGGATAACACACTGATACCCAATTGATATCCTGGGTTTATTTTGCGTCCTTTGTAGTCCTTGTCCCTAGTTAGAGCTAGCTATTAGCCCCAATTTTAAACTTGACAAATTTTGAACTTTTCACGTCAAAATTCTCTAAATGGGAACCTTCTAGCTAAAAAAAACCCTAATCATTTGAAAATTTTAGATCTCTTTACATCCCGAACTGGAACAACATGTTTCAATCATAACTCTTGGTAGTCACAATGCATCACATTGAAGATTACAAAACCAATTAAACTTGAAAATATATAAAAGATATTACAAAATCCTATTATGAAGATGTTTCAAGTGTTATTTCAAATAATGGGGCAAATTTACAGGTGAGAGCACTTTCAAAGTTGCAAGGATTTTAGCTTCATTCTCCATCGTATCGTTTATGAGAATAATCCAATCTTGAGTTTTATGAAGCTCGTGATTAAATGGTTCAACAAGGAGGTTTGAGATGTTATTTTTAGCAATGTGGCAAATTTTTATCAAGAACATATTGATAAAGATAAACTTGATTCTTCATCGTGGGATGTTCTTTATGGTAAGTTTGTATTCTGTCGATAAGGAAGTTTAAATCAAGCGTCTTCGATCTTTCCATAAAATTGTAAAAGTATCCAAAGTTGCCGAACTTGTAAAGACCACCAAATTAGGGAAAGTGGTAAGTTGGTTTTAAAATTGACATTGGACACCATTGGAAATAAGGGTACTATCGACAAGTTGCTTTATTTTACCAAAACACAAATGAAGAAGTTTAAAGTTAATAGAAACTCTCGAAGCTGATGAAGACATGACTATCGGTGGTTTGGCTAAGTTGATCTAAGTTATGTCAGCCAAGTTGGATACTTTTACGACTTTCCACAAGTTGCCAAATTCATAAAGGCCACAAAATGAGGAAAGTTGTTGGTTTGTTTTAAAAGCCACCCTTCAAACACAATCGATATTTGAAGTTATCAGAAACCGGCATGCAGGCATACAATTATCTATATATATATATATATATATATATATATATATATATATATATATATATATATATATATATATATATATATATATATATATATATATATATATAACATGTAATGTATGGGTAACATGTATTGTATGCATAGGATGTGGTAGACATTTCCATGTAGTTATATGTGTAACATGTAATATATGTATAACATGTATTGTATGCATAAAATGATGATGCATCGTAGAAACTGGATAGACATTGCCAACTTTCACAAATCACCAACAAAGAGAGTTTCTCATTTGTTTTCAAAGGCCAAAGAGGAGGTAGTTATATGAAATACTTATAGATAACTAATTCATCGAAGCATCGTGTGCAAATTCACAGTGAAGGTTTCAGAAACTATCAAGCACATACACTGGCCAAGTGCAAAGGCGAACCTATAATTATTATCGGTATCCTCCTACCCGCCTACACCAAAATGTGGAGCTTTGGAGAAGGTTATGGATATCCATCAAAGTATCAAGGATAGAGGGATTTTGTGAAATATTATAGATGCAAGTGCACTTGTACACATGTATGTGAAAGGCAAGGACGAAGAAGGAAAGCGGATTGATAGACAGCGTACATGAATTGGTTAACAGAATACTTAAAGGTAGCGTCGTCTCATGACACAATGATTGCACGATATTGAAAGTCAGATTTAGCAAATACTATTTAGAAACTTTCAAGAAAATGCAATGGCAGACATAAAGCCCATTCTAACACCAAATTTGTTTGACAGAATGCCTCGAAAGAGATGTAATCTCACAGAATGCAATTTTTGTGAGATTCGCAACAAACACTAACCTTCACCAGCGTTCTTCTTCTCTACCAATGCCAAGATAAGAGCTTTGACAGTAGTTCATGAGCATAAATATGAAAGCACAAGGTACGACACACATGCATAATGCAAAAGTACAAACTAAGACGCTAATGTGTTCGACCAATTACCTCAAAGAGATACCATCTCCGGGAGTGAAATGAAACGATTGCAGAATACAACCAAATGGATTTGTTGAAGCGACTTTAGAATTTTTCAAGTAAATATGCAATTGACAGGCCGAAGCCAAATACTGCCACCTTTGCAATTATTTTTCACGATTGCACTAAGGTAAAGGCGTTGAAATAATACATGGACATTTCAACCGAATTGCTCAACAGAAGACCTCAAAAAGATGTATCTCATGGGATGCAATGCTCACAGCAATGCATAAATGATTTGTTGAAAAGGCTCCGTGAACTCTCAAGTAGATGCAAGATGTGGATGCCTAGACAAGGAAAGTACTCATCGACAAAATTCTTCAAAGAGATATCATCTCATTAAAGGCTGCGGTCATGAGATAATCGAAACACCAAATTGTTGGAAAGGTGTAGTAACCATGAAGTTCACTAAACACGCATGCAAAATATGAAACCATTCACAATGCACCCAAATCGTTTGATAGCACGCCTCAAAGATATTCCTTTGGATGATCTACAATGGTTGCTGGAAATACTCAAAATCAATTTATTGAAAAGGATTTAGGAAATTGGAGTAAGGTATTTCCAAATTCAACTCATCTACTCAATGTTGCAGAAGACAAAGAAAATAATTATTCATTGGCCACCATAGTGACAAGTTGGCAAGTTTGCATGAATTTGTATACGTTGATAGGATAAAATTCCAAGATAGAAGATAATCTTCTAAAAGTTGTTGACTTTCTTAAGGAAAGTGATCAAGTGAAGAGTTAGTCATTGCAAAAATTTTGCATTGTTGATATGTGGGCTATCATTGCAAACGATAGTATCACTATGTAGATTCTAATGAAATAGAATTCATGTTCGCAAGTTGTGATTCTTTGTGGAACAAATAAAAAAGGTAGATTCGAAGTCACAAGGACTTGCAATGAAGTTAGAAAATGTGACATCTACAAAGTATTTCAGAGATGATTTTCATGATCTCAACTTGAGGAATGGTCTAGGTAGCTTTTGTTAAAGGTGCATCATTTCTAAATTCTAATAGGATATTAGCTTTAAGAGGTGTAATGAGAATTTAACAGGTTTCAATCTTCTTGGTGGTGATTTGTGGTTAGTTACAAAAGGTGGATATTTGATTGCATGCAAAGGAGTAACTTTCCAAGTTGGAGTTGGAGAGAATTTCCTTGAAGACCAAGTTGTTTGTGATTGTAGGATGACACGGTGCTCACTTTAACCAAATTGATGACCTATTCATTCTTTCAATGAGTGTTTCCACTTACCTTTTTGAAAACGTGACTTATATCACTTATTGTAACTAATTTGGGCTTTATTTTTGTAAAAGTTAGGTTAATTTTAACTTGTCTTCAAAAAGGTAGTTATTTTAAGTGTTGATTTAGGTAGTTTTCCTCAGTTGGTTGTCCTAAGCGGTTGCCAAAAGTGCTTATTCTAAGTGGTTATGGATTAGTTATTGAAGGAGGCTTATAAATATGAGGATATATCATTTGTAAATAGAGACTCTTACAAAGGGGAGAATATGGAGAAATTCATAGAGAAATAGTTTGATGACTTTTGTTTTTATACTTTGTGCAAAAGAGTTCTTGAGATTGTATAATTTCATGGGAATAATAAAGGATGTGCATTTAGCTCATATGTTTTATATGTTCCTCTTGAGTTATTGTTACTATTTTTTTGTATGTCAAATTAGTGATATCTTTGTCCATATGCAAATTATTTGTCATCTATTGGAATGCTTATGATTCATGCAATTGATATAATGAAACATTATCAAGCTTTGGTATCTTGGTTTGGATGTGCTAGAGTTACTCATCTCTTCATATGTTGAGATCTGTTACCCTTTTTTTATCATTATTGCAAGTCAAAACTCATCTTGTGCTTAAACCCCCTTTGCATTCAGTATCAGTTGTGATATCCTATTTGGTGTTCGTATGTCTATCATTAGGGTTTCTATTATTAATCTTGTTTTAGTTTTATGTTTATGTACTTTCAAGTTAAAAGTACACAAAAATCACAAATACCCCCCATCATACGAGGGAGCTACCTGTCTCGAATGCAGAGGAACATTGTGGCCTGACCACAATCTCTCCAACAGTTGGCACGATTGTTACTGCTCATCGGGCGAACACGGTCAATTTGGAAGATAAATTCGCAGTGACAAATCTGTTTACCAACATACCTTGAAAGAGTTGTTAGGTCACAAAAAACCTTGCGAAGATCAACCATCAACATCATTTAGAAAGATGTAAATTAATTCAATTTTATAAAAATTTCAATTCACCTAATCTCTTCTTTAATAACTTATAAAGAAATTAAGTGTTCATACATGACATCGAATCACGCAATGTATGTTTAAAGAATTCAAAGAGAGAAAGATAAAGGGAGCTAGTTATGTCAATATGTGTATTATATAGTGTAAATGAGGGGTGTAGTGTAATGACATGATCATGTTAAAAAAAATCAATAAGAGCTCACATTAAAATATTTAAAAAGGAATATATATAAAATGAAACATTGCTTTACATGTTTGATATCTCTCGAATATAAAAAATAATTTAAAAAATCAAAATAAAATAAGAAAAAGTACAATAAAATAAAAAAGAAGAAAAATAGAATAGTGTAAAAAAACTAGCTCAAGTTTCAAAATTGAGTACAAATATTTGGCAAGAGTTGATAAAATCAAAAGTATCAATTTCTGATTTCTAATGATCCTATTAAGGTTGTTTTGTCTCCTTGTTCTTTAAATCATGGCATGAAATGTATCATTTCTTTTAAGAAGGTTTCTCTTCCTTCTTGTCCTAATGATTCAAATTTGGTTTTATTCTCTTCTTGGACAATTGTTCAAAGAAGGAAAGTTTTTCCTCCTAAGTTTCTCCTTCACATGCCAATCATTTGGATGCAAAGTTGTGTATGTTATAATTTCTAGTTTGACCTAATGTTTGGACACAATCTTAAGTCCACAATGATAAAGAATTACTTAAAACACGTTGAGAAAATGTGGGTAGCACCTCTTAACTTAATACTTCAATCAACACATGAAACTAAAGGTCAACAAAATAATAAATGATACAATAAATTTTCCACAAGAAATAAACTAAATAGCTAATATTTCTCCACATTAAATAAAACATTTATCATTTATATCATTGAGGGTCATATACTCAAATCCTACTTCATAGTACTTATTATTTCAAGTTAAGGATGTTATTGAGTACAATGCTATAAATATTTCATAGCAACTAGTTATCTCTAGTTTAGACATGTATAGATACCGAAGTAAAAGCTCTTCAACAAGTCATAGAATCTTTTAATATGATTCCATTTAATATTGTTATAGAAAACCACCTAATAATAGAATTTAAGGCATGCCTCTTCTCCCCTTTCTCTTATTTGCTAATTCTTTATCTTATGATAGTTCAATCAACTCTATGTTTATTTATGTAAAATAAATTTAAAATATATTTTATGTTTTATTTAATATTTTAATTATATATCAGATGAATAATCATCAAAATCAAATGTAAAATACCCATATTTAAGATACTATGTATAATTTTCATGTTTAAAAGATAAAAATAAATACAAAACCAAAAAAAAAAAAAAAATTCTTAACTTTAATCTTAACCATTTAAATAAATAAATATAATTGAAATACCTCCCTCAAACAAGTCTGAAAACTTCAATCTACATCATAGGCAACCCTTACATTCAAGTATTACCTTTTTTTTAAAAATGATAGCCTTATACTTCATGGCTTCTCCTAATTTTATTTTTCTTTATTCCTTCTCATATGCACCTCATTGTCTTCATACTTTTCTTTAATCATTTCACTTGAGCATATGCAATATTTTTTCACTTCCATCCATGCAATATCCCTCTCCTCAAACCCTCATCCACCATGGCTTAAACTACCCTTCCTATTATGGAAGATGCACCAACACTTCACCTTTCTTCAATAGAAATGGTAATCTTGATCATAATAAACACTATGAAAAGATTAGACAACGAATATTTTCAATATTTCAACTTCATCAAGATGAAGTGGGAGATATGGAATAAGGACCAATCCCTCCATTTTAATTGATATTCATGTATTTTATTTATAACTCAATCACAACTATTATTTTTTACCTTAGCATCATCTAGATGTCTACAACGTAGACATTATCCTTTAATCAAACGCCTTTGAAACAAACATCAATCACAACTAATTCTTAACTGTATATATCTAAATCTAAATTTTATTGAGATTGATATAGCACCAAATGTTTAGACTTAATTATGCTGAAGGCATCTCTTATTTGAAATGGGCGAGCTGATTTTTAAAATCAATGATTCAACATTCATGAAAACATATGTAAGATGATTAAAACCATTTCATCCATTGATTTTTTTCACTTTTCTTCGTCATCAGCGTTATTTGCATATTTTCCCATTTTTTTTCACTGTTACTTTCTTTTGTTTGGCATCGTCAACAACATGACACTATTTTTATCCTATACTATTTTTTAGCATTCACTACCCATGTACTCTATGTTCACCCACAACTTGGCACTAATATTGACATCTCTTCCACGTCACACATTTAACATTTAACACCCGCCTCATGAATTTCGCTAGCAGTGAGGACTATGTTAAAGTCTACTTTGGCATGGTTTTTAAATAGTTTTACTGCAAACTTTGGCCATTTTTTTCTCCTCACCATCCTGGACGACACGACACAATGTATATTAAGAGGTATCATTTCTTCATTTCATGATAATTGTGTTGCTACATCAAGACGAAGGATGTATGTTTAACCTGTACAATGAATGAAAATATATCAATGCACATAGTTTTAAATTTAAAATAATTAATAACTATGCCCAAATGAGTTTCCTTATATCAACCTCACATAGCTATTTGGAGCTCTGATCAGTTCATAACAAACGTGCTAACATATAGGGGCAAAGCGCAAACTCATAATTTATATTATTGATAAGAAATAAAATATATATAGTACAAGATGTTATTCAAAAAGTGCTAGTTCATATTGTAGCTCAAACTAGACACTTCAACAAAAACCACAAAATTTTTTTTTTTTTTAAATTCAAAGAGCATTGCTTAATCTAAGAGACTATTTGTAGACCTAAAACCACAAAAAAACTAACTCAAAGAACATTTCTCCATCTGAGAAACTATTTGTAGACTCAAAATGTTCTAGTTATATACCCTATACAAGCTACATTTCATTAGTATAAATCTATGGGGATAGCTACATAGAATAGTAAAATTCATTATCTTAGAACATGAAAGCCAAAAAGATATCGATCCATACAACAATCAGAGAAATCGTAGGACACTCTAAGTATCCGGTGAGTTCTCTCCCATCACCTAATGCCCCACATTGTCCTCATGAATATTGTTGCCAAACTTGAAGCCCACAAAGCACCCTTTTGGTGCCTCAACTACCCTTTCTACAGCAGGAACCTTCTCAACCCTTTGATGGTGAGGTTAGTATAGCACTAGATGATGAATTGAGTAAAAAAGTTTTGAGAACTAATTTGCCTCCAGTGAAGAGATTAGCTCAAAAAATAACTCTAGCTCATTCTCAAAAACCTTGTAATTGTTAGATTCAAGTCTAACTTTCATGGTATTGTATATGCTCACATAGTGGGACTTCTTTAGAATTTTCTTTGGGGAATCCCACTCACCCATCCCTTTCCATTGAACAAGTCATATATTTTGACTACCCTTTCAATATCATTGGCGGAGATGAAGCCCTCTTTGACATAACATGAGCACAAATGCAAGAGATGTCCATAATTCTAAAGTCAAAAGAATTGAATAGGAACACATATACACCCTAGGATGGATAAAGACTATGAGGCGCCTTATGGCTAAGAGCCTCTTCTCCCACTACTGTAGTGATTTCTCGTCGAATCTTCAAATAGTCCCACTTGAAAATTCACTTCAGGTGCTTCATTGTGTAGGTCTCAAAGATTGGGAACTCCTAGCCTATGAATGTTATTGAAATGTGGTGATTGAGCACCTTATATTCCATTGCCATTAACACCAATGAGTGAAGAACATAGAGACAAGAGAAGGATGAGACAAAATGAGCCTTTTCTCCCCTTAAATCCATCACATAAAAATTTCATATGAATTTTGGGATGCGATGAACTCAATATAGAAATTGACTAGCATGAGGGAGGGATTTAACATATTTTAAAGGTATTATCAAAGCAATTTGTGGGCATCCCTAATGATCACTTGCAACCCTTCACAACCATTATAGTCATTTCCATTACTAGGGAAGCTCTAAGAAGGTGCCACAATATCTAGGCAAGATATCAAAAAGAAAATATTTAATGCAGCCTCGAAGGTAATGTCAATGTATGATGCTAGCTCTTCATCTTTCCTTGAAATCATTCCATATCCTGCACACACACTAGAAAGATGCCACCTCAAGTACGAACATGGCCAGTTGTCCTACTCCTTATGATGCTCGCCACATTTAAATTGTGTTGCCAATCTTAGATGTGTTGCATTGTGGCTTCCACCCACTACACACAATGCTTACATCATACCCTGAAACATCAGAGTTGGAAGAAAACATGTAAAAGGCTAATTAAAAGATTCATTAATGACAAAAGGTGTGAGATCCTCATCCAAGCGAATATCTTCTGAATTTATCTTGATCTCTCCCAAATTTGGCTGACATCCTTTGTTGGCAAGAGCATTCGCTAGACCATTTTCTTCTCTGAAATAGTTTTTGATGGCATAATTACCAAACTTCTCTAATATCTCCTTATGTCCCTAAAGGATGTACCTCACACTCCAATTTGGAGCTTTTAATTTCTTAAGGGCTTAGATTATATTCATAGAATCTCCCTCAATAATTAAATCTTGAGTGCCAAAAGTGCATACCATACGTAATCCATAAACCATTTCTATGGCTTCTACAATATTATTGGTTCCCTCTAGTACGCATCAAAATTTTTCTTGCGGAATGGCACCCCTTGCATCCCTAATAACATATCCAAGATGTATCGAGATTGCATTTTGTTGCATCATCAAAGTTGAGTTTCCACTAGAATTTATCTAGAGGCTCTCACTTGATGTCTTTTCTATTCCTTTTACTGTTTGAGTTCCTAAGAAGACCACCTTTAAAGGGAAGAGTTATTCCTAACCAAGCCTTAAGAACACTATCGTCCCAAGAAGTATAAGAAAATTCCATGATTTTATGCATGATTGTATAAGCCTTTACCACTTCTAAGATAGACTTTTCTATATGCTCAAGAACATGACTAATTTGGTTTTTCTCTTTTCTAAAGATTCCTCTATTCCTTTCCCACCAAATGTTCCATATAAATGGTTGGAGAAACTTCCCATATAGCTGCAAAAAAAGATATTGAATACAACTTGGGCTATCCTTCAAACATCATACTCAAAGAAGATGGAAAAGGGCCAGACGAATGCAAATTATTACAAAGCCAAGTCCAGTAGTCATAAGCAAATGCACAATTAAGGAGAAGATGATCTCTAGTCTCAATCTCTTTATCACATAGTACATAGGTAAATATCGGTGCTATCCCCAAGCTATTGAGTCTCTCATTGGTGATAATTCTACCTTTTATGGCTAACCATGAAAACTATCCTACCTTTGGAAGTCTTGCATTTGACCAACAAAAAGAGAAACACCTCTTTTTCTGAGATGTGTGATGAGACTCACTTGATGTTTCATATCCTTCCCAAACTATATACATATCTGATTTTAATCAGGACTATATTAACCTGTCACTTCCCTTCCTAAAATGAATGGTCCTATTAAGCTCCACTTGAAGTTTCAACTTCTGAGAATGGGGGCCACCATCTTTGAGAAATCTTTCCACCTAGCTCATGGCAAACCATCTTGTGAAATAATGGTAAGGTAGTTAGATACTTTTAAACCTCAATTTTATTTTAAAAGTCTTCAATTCCTCCATGTTGTCTAATCTAGCAAGAGGAGGATGCCCATTCTATGAGTCATCCGAAAAGAGAGCCTTTTTCCCATCATGAATCAACCAAGAGAGATAAGGAAGAATAATTTGCCTCCATATGACCATAAAGTTTCATATTTGTGGTCCTAATGGGAGTTATAATGCTATAAATATCAATTCTAGATCAACTAAATGAAGATAATTTTCTATTATGATTGAAGCCCATTTAGATTCGGGATTGGAGTACAAATTTCAAACTAGCTTAGTCCCCAATGCCAAATTCCAAATTTCCAAGTTATGAAATCCTACACCCGCACTATTTTTAGGAATACAATATTTATCCCAAGCCAATAAATGAGTTTTCTCCTTTGATTCTTTGGGGCCTTTTCAAAGGAATTATTTGAGGCTTGACTCAACTAAAGACAGGACACCTTTCAGGATAGATAGAACTAACATTATATAGTTTAGTATCCTAGGCAACACAAATTTTATCATTAGATAGCCTACTTAGTCATCTATCGTTAGATCCCACTAAGTAGAAATAGATGACTAAGTAGGTTTAATGAGCCTAAGTGTATTTAAATTAAATAAATACACTAACACCCCCCTTAAAGAGTATCTCAGGAGGACAATAAGAGAAATGAGGCCTAGCTACTAACTTGGTGAGGTATCCATGTACAATGAAATCTCTCATAAAAGGAGAAAGATAGAAAAACCAGTGGGAAAAACCTTGTAGATGCTCGACATTGGAAGTTGAAGATGATCCATACTTGCTAAAAACCACCACAAATGTGTGCAATATGACTTCCCATTGTGGATGTGTAGGAAGTGATATGGCTATCTTGAAGTTTGTACATGATCCAAAGACTAAACCTCGCCATACTAATGCTAAAAATTGGTATGCATATTTTGTTTCAAGGAATCATGCATGCTCTCTATGAAGAATTTATAGATTCATAAGTAGCGACAAGCAAGGAGATGACATTGCATGTCATACAACTACATTGTAGAGCCCCATGTTTTTGGCACTGTATAGAAGGAGTGCTTTGTAACCAAACCCAGAAAAACACAATTTTATAATGAGAGTGCATGAGTGTGTTCGTTGGATTCGTGGTGAAAACGTAATTTTAGCCTAATTACAAAATTAATCCACCTTCAAAAAATATTTTCAATGTGAGAAAATATACCAAAAAATAATGAGCATATTAAGCCCCCAAGTATTGGAAAGAACCAGGGGCTAAAACACCATGTGACGAGGGACTAAAGTCCAGTAAATATGCCTTCTCCAAGCATCCTTGATGTTGCTGGGAATGGGTTGTGGATGAAACCCTCTCTTGTGTGTTGATGCGTCAAAAAAAACCTCACCACTCCTTTGTCCCAAGTCCTCTCTCATCAATGCACAGGCGTGATTCATGAATTCATCTCTTGGATTACAAAAAAAACTCAAAACCACTCTGATACCATGTCATAATCCAAGAATAAGAGATTTAAAAGAAGAACAAGATTGCACATATTGAACACAGACAACCATTAAATAAGATGGAGAAGAAGAGTACATATGAGTAGAGTGATTGGGTTGAATTAGAAATCAAACCCAACACTCAATGAGTGGTGGCGAGTTGTCTCCCACTAAACTAGCATGAGGTGTCCAAACTAAGTCAACTCCTAAATGATCTTCACAACTTGCATGGACAAATGCCAAGTAAAAATAGATGACTAAATAGACTCAATGAATCTGAATTTAATTAAATGAAATAAATACACTAACCACTAAAGTCGGTGAAAGTTTTCTTTGTCTCGTGAATTTTACTCTTCAATAGATGATTCACAAAACCCCATGACATTGATTATACTAGGGAGACAAGAAAGACTCTTACATGGTGACATGAACTCACCCACTCTCCTCTTACCAATTATGATGGATATTTTTTTCATTTTCTTTGTATGCAACTTAAGACCTTACAAATATTGTTTTGACTTTTGGGTAGTTGCAATTAACACAGGATGATTCATTATGCTTACAAAGATCAAAAAGTGATCATTTTGAGGTGATGCCTGATACATATGACCACAACAAAATTTACACAATTTATCCAAATACATAATATACAAATGACTAAATAATCATGAGTTATGGGTACTAATAAAGTTGCACAATTCCTCTAATTAGTAACACTTTTCTCAACTACTAGGTATGCAAATGGACAATTGTTGACCAAATAGATAATTCTTTAGTAGGCTTTTAGTAAGCATGTTCAAATGAATGATTATTAAAACTTGGATGATAACTGACCCCTTCCCTAAATTAATTTGATTTTTGTACAAAAATAATAATATGCTAAATAAAATCATTTAATTTTTTTTTAATAAAATAATATTATACTTAAATAAATTGTAATTAATTTGAAAAAAATAACAAGTTAATAAGCTAAAAATTTAGCATAAATATTGAAAGTTGTTAGTTTTTGTATATACTAAACTAAAATCATTAAAAATAATTTATATATATAATTATAAATTTAAAATATTAACAAGTTTTTAATTTTATTTTTAATTTAAAATTCTTTTGATTAATAAAAAGTGGGATAGGCATGTACCATTACAAAAAAGGAAAAAGTGAGAAAGGGCTTGTACCCTAACATAACCAATTAGACCTCACAAGCTATGAGATTACCTAACACTAAAAAAAAGGACACCCCTTTTTTGAAAGTAGGGCTTTTTGATCAGAGCACCCAGTCGGCAGGAACAAGGGTACCAAACCCTCAATAGGATTTCATTCTCAAAACAAAGAGGTTTAGAAAGGCACCTCGAACCAAGAACCAAACAAAAACCTTTGCACTAGTCAAATAGTGAAGGAAACAAAAGACTAACAACAAGTTTTGAAAGGCATCTTGTAACCTTTTACCTACAAACACAACAAAGTGAACCACCTCTATGGGTTTGGTTGCAATAGAGCCTCTATGAGACAAAAAACCAACAAAAAGGTCCCTCTCAACCTCGCGATTCATAACATTTAAGCACATTCCCATTAGAGAGAAAACAGATCCAAGAGGCTAGTGGATAGAGGAGGTAAGTGTCAAATACCAAGAGGATGGAATCCACCAAAGGAAGTCAGTAATTAACACCGAAGCGAGTAGGACAAAAGGAAGGCACACACTAGTTAGGCACCCACAGGGTAACCAACCCTCATTGTGCAATCGACGCCCACCTCCAAACTGCAGTAAACAACTAACACTAGAGGGAAACCCATCATCAAGAGAAGAAGACACATCCTACAAACACCCCTAGCATCCTCTACCCCCAGATAGCCTAGAGTTCAAAACCCTAACAAACCCCCAAGAGTTCACCTAAATAGGAACACAAGCTAGGTTGCTTGACTGCACATCCTTAGGAAGAATGGGAGAAACTAAAAACACAAGAACAATCTCCATAGGAGCTATGAATCCATATGTAGAGGTGGAAAAACATGGAGCAAATTGAGAAAATCCAAAAATGGTAGAGGGAAAACTCAAATAACTAACCACAACCTCTTGGGAGGCCAAGCATCAGAGCCACGTGCCACACCAGTTGGCAAAATCAAGTCCACCTACAACCCAAGTAGAGAAGGCACATCAAACATGGAGCAGGAAGAGAACCCTTTAGCCAAGCAAGTGCGCATCTAGCAAACAGGGAGTAGGAAGAGGCATAGGCCACGTCCAGTTCACAAAAATCAAAATGATAAAAAATCATCTCCATCTGCACCACCGAAAGACAAAGAAAATAGGGGACCCAAGAATGCAAGCCAGCTAGAAGCAAATGCATCATAGGGATAGAGGAGGAGAAACATCGCTGCCACCATGAATGAAAACAAAAATTCACCCCAATCCATGTTGCAAACCCCAGAAGAAGGGGGGCTACAATTGGGGTAAACAACAACAGAGGACCCAGAAATGGCCCCCCCAACCAACAACGGATAGAAGAGGGAAAATACCAAAGGGATCCTCCAATACCTACAAAGAAATGAACAGGGCCGAATCAAATAAAATTTCCCCACACAACAGTGACCCATAGCATAGCAACCCACATAAGGGACAAACCAAATCTAACGAGAGTAGGTAGGATCACCATCATCATCTGAATCTCCATCCTCTTCTTCATTTGTATCTTCTCTATAAACCCTAACCCCACCTTTTGTCTCACCTCCGCTCTCACACCCCATTTAAGTCAATACTAAAATGACATGTTTGTCAACAATACAATATTTAAAATTGTTAATTATAAAAAAAAAATTAAAATTTATTTTAAATGTGTTAAGTTTATATATTAATAATTTATAATCAAATTCAAATATTTTAAATCACTAGCATATATATCTTAAATACATCTATCTAAAAGATATTGAGATCTATTAATCTCAATGCATGTATCTAATACTCATCTCAAGACACTTTTTTCTATGCAACACATAGGATGCACCTTTGACCATATTTATTAATTAACTAAAAAATATAGAGTAAAATGAATTTTTTATTTTTAATTAATAAATAATCACAGTGAAAGATTCATCTTGTATGCTGAATAGACATTTCCCCTAGGGGCTACTATCTCTTTGTGCCTTTTAGATATATGTGCTTAAGAAATCTATTCTAGTAATGTATAATACTTATATTTTATTTAAATAGCTACTATATATAATATTTATTTTGATACATATCATATATCTTGTCTTCAATTTTTTGAAATGTATTTAATATTTTCATATCATTTAATTAATAATATAAATAATGATGCAGTCAAGATTGGGGGGTCTTATCAAATTGCCCAATCTTGTAGCCATAATATGCCATCTAATACATTATGTGGAAACTGTTGGCAAGAGACACTAAAGGCATGTTGAGATGTTGTCATTGATCCGAACTCATATCAATATTGGCATCCGCACTTCATGGTTTCATCATTCTAGAAGATTAAGTAAAATTTGCTTCAGTTCAGTAAGGTCCGGTAAAATAAACACGATATCTGATAGAGGGTACATTATTTTGATTAGTGGATTATTTTGGTTGAGTATTTTACTTTGCAGATCCAGGAGATGTGTTGTGGATATGTAATTTACCTTATTCTAGGTTTATAGCCTCCAGTGATAAGTTTTGTGTAAGTTAGAAGATCTGATAATCATTTTTTGTTTAGAACAATGGTTATCAATGGTAACAAGTGATTATTTAGTTTTTGGATCTTGCAGATCAATTTTTGCGATTGTTTGTGTGTTCTAGGTTGATGAGCCGACTTGTGGGAAGCATGTGGATATTTTGTTTTGGTCCGCTTAATTATTTTTGGTTCAGATTGAAGCCGACTTGTGTACATGTTTCATCTTTTATAACATGTTCTTGAAGCCGACTTGGTGGTGACCTAAATTGGTGATGCAGATATAAGATAGGTTTATTTGACCATTTTGGTATTCGATGATAGTATGGGATATGTGTATAAGTGATTGTGCATAGTTTCACATGCACAAGGTAAAGATTGGTGCTTTGGTATGTTGCAAAGTATCAGAACAGAGCAATATTGCAAAGCAGAGTAAGAAAATGTTTTGTACTTAACCGAAACTATACTGAGGTATTTGTTGATGCTACTTCATAGTTCAAAACTTCATTGTAATCTCTTACAAACATTTGTAGGGCAGTGAGCCTTCTAGGTTGTAGTTCTTTTCTTATTTTGAGCAGTGAGCTCTATGCAATGCGCCTAAATGTATGTGCATTCCCCTTATGTAATATTTCTATACTTTTAGCAGAGTATATTAATATTGTGGGTTATCATCCCACCGTGGTTTATCCATTAACTGTGTTTCCATGTAAAAAACTTGGTGTCAATAAGCATCTAAGATGTCAATAGAGTCATAAGTATAAATCAAAACATCACCTAATAGTCTAGATAAGTCTATCAATGCATAAATAAAAATATAAGTCGAGGAGGGATACTACAAGTTTTTTGGATTGGGCTGGTAACATCAATCCTTCTACCAAACACAAAATTGATATTAGATAGCCAAATTTCTATTGTATTATATAATATGAAAAGATCATAATTTATGGACCATCAAATTTGAAACCATCACAGTCTATTTTTTTTTTAAAGAAATTTCGAGATAAGTATTAAGTTTACTTAAGTTTTAGGTGTATTGTTGTGTCTGATACAAATATATAACATGAATATGACTTTTTTTTGGATTATCAAGAAAAAAATTAAGTTTTAAGTCTATTATCATGTCCCATACAAATATATGATAATCACAATCTAATGAACATGACTATGATTAGTAAAAAAGACTCATTTACTTGCTTCTCTATAGTCAGCTCCACACAAGCATGTTTGCAAATGAAAATAACGTTGCAACATGAATGATTGCCTTACATACCTATCTTCCAAGTAAATTTGTAATAAACAAGACGTGAAAGTGATTGTCCGACTTACTTACGTGCCTTCGTTTTGTGCATGCATTTGCCAAATAGTGAGGAGACATATTTCTCAGGCTTTGTTCCAATAGTGTTTAACATTCTAGATGGACAAAAGAAATGGCCACTGGTAGTCTGTTTGCATGGTATTGCTTCCTTTTAGTGTTTTATATGCTTGCTCTACCTCAAAATTGCCATTCCCTGGAGAATAACAGTGGAGACAACATCGCTTTGGGAGTGTCTTTCACTAGAAATCAGAGCATAGTTTCAAAGAATGGCACCTTCGAATTGGGATTTTTCTATCCTAATGGAACCAGTTACTAGTACATCGGTATCTGGTATGCCCAAATCATCGAGAAGACCATTATTTGGGTGGCTAATAGAGAGACTCCCATTAGAAACGAGTCGGGTGTTTTGAAGCTATCAACAGACGTCTATTTCAAACTGTATGATTCAGAGGGATGCTCAATTTGGTTGACAAGGAAGAACTAGAAAGCTATAGCCTCCAGAGCTATCATACTTGATTCTGGTAGTTTTGCTATGTTGGGTGAAAACACCATTTTGGAGATGTTCTGGGAGAGTTTCTTGTACTCGACAAACACAATCTTGTCCGGAATGAAGGTGTGGAAAGGCATAAAGCTAACTTCTTGGAGAAGCGCATCGGATCTAGCACCTGGACCCTTCTCTTTTGAAATGGATCCAACCCCAGGCAAGATGAACTTTTTCCTGATATATAATAACAATATTAGTTATTGGTGTTAATATCTCATCAGGGATTTAGTTTTATTTAGATTAATTTTTCATTAGTTTATTTTAATAAGTTTTTCTGTTCCAGCGGTTTTGTATAACAGTTTACAACTATTTTTGCCTCCTCTTTATATCTGCTTGTTTATTTTATTTTGATGAAACAGTTTTTAGGGGAATACAAATTATATTCAGATTGCCATTCTTTCCATTCTTTTTTCTATCTGCTAACAAAGATTCTAGATTGTTATTTTCTACCTGGTCTATCAGTGGTATCAGAGTTTTGGAGTTTGGAGTATATTTTTATGTGAAGCATCTGAAGATTGCAGCTTTCTACAGAATCAAAATACGGAAACAAAAATTGATTCAGGTGAAATCAATTTATTTATTTTTACAAGAATTTTATATCTTGTTATATTTGGTAAAGTTTCGCAAGAGATTTTGAGCAATCCTATAAATTTGCAAACTATGCAAATTCTATATACATTTATTTTCAATTTACAATGCAGTCTATTGTTTCATTGATTGGGGAAATATTAACCGGAAAAGATACTTGGTTGGAATGGCATAGAAAAGTGGAAAATACATTAATTTTTAATGATTTATGGTATAAAATATGTGATAGAGATACCCAACCTACAGAACCAACATATGTTAAAGAAAAAGAAATTTGGAATTATAAAAAATCAAAAGCCTTGGCTTTGATAAGAGCTTCAGTTAATGGAGATGTATATCGTCATATACAAGGATGCAAATTTTCTTGGGAAGCCCTTGACAAGTTAAAAAATTTATTTGACTCTCATTCAGAATTAGAATTTATTCAGTTACAATTAAAATTGTTCAATCTTGAATTAAATAATGGTGATGTTATGAGTCTGGCTTCTGAAATTAGAGCCATAAAACAAGATGTTAATGTTGTTGGTGGGAAAGTTGATATTTATCTCACTGCTTTTATTAAGGCACTCCTTCCAAAACACTCTACTTATCTAGAGCCCCTTCAAGAAAGTAACCAATTGAAAACCATTACTTTTGATTTATTGGTTGAAAAGTTGGTTGAATGTGAAAAAGCTTTTGGAAGAAAAATAGATAATACTAATGAAAATGTTTGTTTTGCTCACCAAGAAAAACCTCTAAATAAGAGCTCTTCAAGAGGAGGTTATAATGATAGAGGTAAAGGTAGAGGTCAATGGAGGGCAAATGATAATCAAAATGATAGGCAACATTTATATTGTAAAAGATGTGGTAGAAAAGGAAGACATGAAGCACATGAATGCAAGCTGTCATGGGATAAGATAGAAAGTTTTAAAGAAAATACTTTTAAGCAAAAAGATAAAACAAAAGTTTATAATGATGATAAACATTCAGATGATAAAATTCCAGGAGCAACCCAATTTGCTTGTGATAGTGATGGTGATCAATATGTGCTTTTTGTTTCTGACTTTGCAATTAAATCCTCATGGTATGATTCTTGGATCTTAGATACTAGAGCCACACAATATATGACATTCCGACGTAATTACTTTGAGGAATTTCATGAAAGTGCGTGTGGTCCAATTTATTTAGCTGATAAATCAAGTCTCAAACCTATTGGAAAATGAACTATTCAATTTAAGTTGCCTAATCTTCCAGACTTTGTGCTTCATGATGTATTGTTTATTCCTCAATTGCAACGTAATTTGTTATCACTAGTATTGATTCGACAACAAGGCTACTCTATTTTGTTAAAAGATGGGCAAGTTGTTGTTAGAAAATAGTCAAATAATCAAGTTGTATTCACTGGATGTGAGGATAGGAGATTATTAAAACTAAATGGCACTTCTTCTTTTTCTAAAAATTTTGCACCTTACTGAAGAAGGTAGTCTATCTCCTATTCTTTTATGGCATGAAAGAATTGGGCATATTGGTTATGATAACATTCATATCCTGCAAAATAGTGGTGTTGATGGCTTACCTCTTTTGCCTAAAACAATTCAAAAATGTGAAGCATGTATTCTTGCCAAGCAACATAGAAATTCTTTTACTCGCTCCACTTGGAGAGGACAAAGAAAATTGCAGCTTATTCATTCTGATTTATGTTGCCATTTACCAGTAAATTCTGTGGGAGGTATTTCATGTTGTTTATTGATGATTACAGTCGCATGACTTGGATTTATTTCTTGTAGCAAAAATTAGAAGGTTTTGAAATTTTTAAAAGGTTTTGTGTTATGATTGAAAAACAAGCTCAATCTCAAATTGGTACTCTTTGAACACATAATGGTGGAGAATTTGCTTCTCTAGTTTTTGAGGACTATCTACATCAAAATGGGATCCAACATCATCTTACTGTTCCAGGTACTCCTCAACAAAATGGTCTTGTTAAATGAATGAATAGAACTATCATGAATATGGTTCGTGCAATGTTATATTTTAAAGGAATCAAATTACATTGTTGGGTTGAAGCAGCAAGAACTGCAGTTTATCTTCATAATAGATCTCCATCATCTGCATTACACCAATCTATTCCATATGAAGTGTGGTTTGGATATCCTCCTTTTGTTCGACATCTTCACATTTTTTGTTCCACTTGCTATGATTTAATTCCCAAGGACAAAAGAAGTAAGTTGCAACATCAGAGTATTAAGTGTATTTTTCTTGGTTATTCAAAATCTTCTAAAGCATATAGGTTGTATGTTGAAGTCAAAAAATCTTTCTTTATTACATGTGATGTTGTATTTGTTGAAACCTCCAACATTGCTGAAAATGATGAATGTAAATTCAAAAATCATGATACAATTATAATTTTTTCTCCTTGGATAGAAAACTCTTGTGAGATTCCACATATAGAATCTATATCTCCAAGTGATCTAATTCATGTGTCTCCATCAATAAATGACCAAGAAGAAACCCACCATGATGAGCTTGAACTCTCTGAACCATTAACCACTAATACAACATCTAGTAATGAAATGGTCGCATCTTTTGTGCAACCAAAGTCTTCTCATAAGTGGGAAAAACAAGTCCAACAAACATTGAAAGATTTAAGACCTAATGAAATAGGTAAAATAGGTACAAGAAGCTCTTACAAAGAAAGGCTCCAAGCTCAAACCAATAGTGCAGATAACTTGGAGACCATTGGTGAACTCAATCTCATAATTGACTCCGAACCATCATCCTATAATGAAGCCAAAAATATTACAGTATGGAGGAAAGCTATACAAGATGAGTATGATGTTCTTTTGAAAAATGGCACATGGGAGTTGGTTGATCCTCCACTTGGTTGTAAACCTATTGGCTGCAAGTGGATTTTTAGGAATAAATATAAAGCAAATGATACACTTGACAAACACAAAGCCCAACTTGTTGCCAAAGGTTATGCTCAAAAGGAGGGCATAGATTATGATGAAACCTTTGCACCTACAACAAAATGGACCACCATTCATGCTTTGTTGGCCCTTCCAGCTCAATATGGGTGGAAAATTCACCAAATGGATGTTAAAACAACATTCTTAAATGGTGATCTCAAAGAATCAGTTTATATGACTCAACCAAATAGGTATGCAGTTAATGGAAAAGAACATCAGGTATGCAAGCTTGTCAAATCATTATATGGTTTAAAACAAGCTCCTCGAGCCTGGTATGAAAAACTTACAAAGTATCTCTTAAAGTTGAATTTCCAACATTTTGAATTTGATAATGCCACACTTTTTGTTAAAAAACTTGATAACATTATTGTCTATCTTGTTGTTTATGTGGATGATTTATTTATCACTAGTCCTGATGAGAATAATATTCAAAATGTGAAAGAACAACTGAAGCAGGGTTTTGATATGACTGATTTGGGCCATCTTCATTACTATTTGGGTATTGAGGTAACTCAAAACACCTCATTTTATTTTTCTCACCCAACAAAAATATATTGGTAAACTTTTGCATAAGTTTGGCATGGCCGATTGTAAGCCCCTTAGTACTCCTATGGAGCAAAATCTTAAGCTCTCTTCAGATGGCTCTTTAGCATTGGTTGATGCAACTATCTATAGGAAACTTGTTGGTAGTTTGATTTATGCTACAACTACCCGTCCTGATATTTCTTTTTCTATTGGAGTTCTTTCAAGGTTTATGCAACAACCTAAAGAAACTCATTGGTTAGCTGCCAAACTCATTCTTCGCTATTTTCAAGGTGCTCAACACTATGGGCTCAAATACTCCAAGACAAACCAATTTTCTTTGGTTGGCTATTCCAATTTTGATTATGCAGGTGATACCACAGATGGAAAATCTACATCTGGGTATTTAATTTATCTTGGATCTCCTGTCATCTCTTGGAGATCTAAAAAGCAATCTGTTCCAGCCACCTCTTCTTCTGAAGCTGAATATATGGCCGCCTTTGAAGCAACTCGGGAAATCTTATGGATTCAAAGAATTCTTGAAGACTTGCAGACACCATAGATTTCATCAACTCCACTCTTTATTGACAATCAATCTGCTATCAAAATGGCTAAAAATCCAGTATTTCATGATCACACCAAGCACATCAATACAAAGTTTCATTTGATTCAGCATTATGTGAAAGATGGTAGCATATACCTTAAATATTGCCCCATTGCAGATCAACCAGCACATATTCTTACCAAGGCTTTGGGCAAAGAAAAGTTTGAGAAGTTCAGAGAAATGCTCATCTTAACCCCTTTAGATTAAGGGGGGGATGTTAATATCTCATCAGGGGTTTATTTTTATTTAGATTAATTTTTCATTAGTTTATTTTATTAGGTTTTTCTGTTCCGGCAGTTTTATATAACAGTTTACAACTGTTTTTGCCTCCTCTTTATATCTGCTTGTTTATTTTATTTTGATGAAACAGTTTTTACGGGAATACAAATTATATTCAGATTGTCATTCTTTCCATTCTTTTTTCTATCTGCTAACAGAGATTCCAGATTGTTATTTTCTGCCTGGTCTATCAATTGGAACAACGGAGAGTGGGTTGGTAACCAATTCACCAACATGCCAGAGATGTCTAATAAGGAATCTTCTAAAATTCTTAAGAATACCTTTGTAAAGATTTCTCCCACAAGGATGTACTTCATGTTTGGTCAAATATCATTATTTGATAGTTTCACTCAGCGTGTGGTCCTCGACAAGTCTGGAGATCTAGCAGCATACTATAGAATTAGTGGTAGCAATTGGAATCTTATCTGGTCTATACCTCAAGACCTTTTCCTTGTTTATAATCTATGCAGGGCTTATAGAGCATGCAACAGGAACAATCTTCAATTCTGCTACGGTCTCGAAGGCTTCAAACCAAGAGACAATCGCGCCTGGTTTTCACAAGATTTGTGGTTAAGCAGATGTGTTCAATGTAGTAGCTCTACCACCAATGGTACTACTCATGGTTTCTTACATAAGAACAACATATTCGTAGCTGGGGAAAAAGTAGTTTCATATTCCCAATACCCAACTCTATCAACATACAGAGCTGCATGTCGGGAAAATTGCTCCTGCAAAGCCTTTGATCACACTCCTCCCATCTATAGAATGTGGTTTGGGGATCTGTTCAATGTTTGTTTTGCATCCATATCCAGTGGAGGCAATAACCAAGGTATTGTCCTTTCAATTTCACTTCTTGCAAGCACTGTTTTCATTCTTATTCCAGCTTTCCTTGTTATAATGTTTCTTCAGAGGAGGCGTAGAATGCTGGGAAAGGGAGGAGATATGGAAGGTGAGCTTATACCTGCTTCACTTAGAACATTCACTTACAAGGAGCTGCGAATTGCAACCAACAATTTCAAATATAAGTTAGGAAAAGGAGCATTTGGCTGTGTCTTTAGAGCTCTCCTAGACAATACCCTTGTAGCAGTTAAAAAATTAGAGGGGTCTACACAGGTAGAAAAGAAGTTTCATGTAGAAATAAGCATAATTGGAAACATACAGCATGTCCATTTGGTTCGGCTTTGTGGGTTTTGCACAGAAGAATCACAAAGGCTGTTGGTTTACGAGTACATGCCCAATAGATCTCTCAATTCCTTTCTATTTGCTGGATCACAAAAGTTGCTGGATTGGAAGACACGATTCGAGATCACTTTGGGCAATGCATGAGCTTTAGTTTATCTCCATGAAGAATGCAGAGATCAAATCATCCACTCTGATATAAATCCCGAGAACATTTTGCTTGATAGCGATTTGAACGCTAAGGTGGCTGATTTTGGGCTGGCAAAGTTGGTGGTAAGAGATTTCAGCTGGGTTTTGACAAGCATGAGAGGAACATGAGGTTACATCACTCCCGAGTGGATAGACAGTTTAGCAACTCAAATTCTAAAAGGAAACATGATGAGCATTGTGGACGAAATAATTGTGATACATGCAGATATTGAGGAGGTGAGAAGAGCTACTCTTGCAAACCTGGTATGCATTTTAAAGGATGAGAATGAGAGGCCAAGCATGGCTCAAGTTCTCTTGATGCTACATGGAAAGATGAATCCTAATACACAACAGGTCATGAGATATTTACAGTATCTAGTTCAATATTAGATTCCCGTTGTCAATTTGTTTTTCAATGTTTTCATGCCCTATGCTAAAGTTAAAATGTTCAGCTTTTCTCTCAAAGGATGCCTTCTCAGGTAAGGCTTGATTTGAGGAGGCAATGAACTTTGCATTTTCCTCCCGAGTGATTATGTGTGTTAGATTCCCTAAGTGAATTTCTCATATATATATATATATATGCTAGCAACAAATTTGTAACCAAGCATGGAATTTTCATCATGTCAATAACAATTACTTTATTATGATATTTCCAACTAAATTGACCGTCTATAGATTTATAATTAACTTTGAATTGACAAAACAAGATAATAGTTATTACAAAATTAATAATTTGAAATGAGGTGAGTGGGAGGTGAGGCGGGAGTGGGGGTTTCAGGGGATTCTACCAATGGAGAAGATGAAGCAGACAAAGATGATGATGACGGGTTCACTTTACTTGGGCTTCGATTGGATGTTGGGCTGCACTCTGCATTTTGTTTTCTCTGTGGTTGGAGTTTTTGAGAAAGGGTGTCTTTGGCTTGGATACCAAGGGGAGCCATTGATGTTGGCTGTGAGAGATGGGTTGTGGTTTCCTCCTACCCCTTTCTTTGCACTGATCCTACCATCTGTAATGGGAGCTCTTCCCCTCCTGTGTTTTGGGTAGCTGCTCTTTCCCCAACGAGGGTTTCTTTTGGTGGCTCTTCTCTTATGGTGACCTCTTTTTTCGATGAGAAGATCTTCCTTTCAGCTAGAATGGTTCATGAGCGGAGTGGGTGGACAATGATGGGGTTTCTTTCACTGCTTTTGTCAACGTTTAGGTTTTTTCTATTGTCTCGGTTGAGTGGCCCTTTTTCTTGGATGGGGTTCCTTATTTTTTGAGGTTTTTGGGCATGTTCTTCTTCGAGGGGGTTGGTAACCTTCTTTTCTGCCCAATTGTCTTTTCAGGTTCTGCTCTTTTTGTTGTCTTAGAGGCCAGTTTTGTGGTGGAGTTTTGGGGTCTTTTTATTCTTGGTTTTTCTCCCAAGGATGTTGACTTGTTCCTGAAGGGTTTTGTTCATTCTTGCCTTTTTCTTGTCCTCACCCTTTTTTACTTTTGGCCCTCTTTAAGGGGTTGGTTTAATGGTTGGGTCCCCCATGTACTATTTGGAGTTCCTTCAATGTGGGTTGTTTTGTATGTTTCTATCCTCATTGGCCCCTTGGTTGGCTTTCCCCTTATTTTTTGGTTTTTACTTCAACATCTTTGGTTTTCTTTGGTTCTTCCTATAGAGGTGACCCTATCTTCTTTAGAGGTGAAGATGGATGGTGTTGGACATGACCAATATTCTATTGAGGTGAAGGTGGATGTTGCACTTGAGAGTGAAAAATGCTTTTGGGAAGCTGATGATGTGATGCCTCGCTCTCCTATGGAGGTGGAATGGCTGCATGGGTTTTGGATTGAGCAAGGTTTGTCTGCATAGTTGGTCTGCTCTCCTTGTCCTATTGAATAAAATATTAAATAAAAATACAATATATTTCAAATTCATTTTACATAAATAAATATAGATTTGATAAGAACTATCATAAGATAAAGCATTTTCAAATACGAGAAAAGGGATAAGAGGCATGCCTTATATTGTATTGTTAGGTTGATTTTTAGAGCAATATTAAATCGAATCATGTTACTAGACCAAAACAAGAAATTTTATGATTTGTTGAAGAGTTTAGTCAAAGATTGAGATATGTGCATCTATGTTTGCTTCCACATGCTAGTGTCTTTTATTGGTTTGGTCATCTTTATCTCTATTATGAATATCATCTCCTACTCTTGTATCCACAAATGTCTAAACTAGATATAACTAGTTGCTATTGAATATTTATGGCTCTACTCAATAATATCCTTAGGTTGACATAACATTGAGTAGTATGAATTAGGATTTTAGTATGTGGCCCTCACTATAGCTGTGGATAAATATATTTGTGAAGATGGGAGATGTGAAAAATAATAAAAGAATCCCTAGGTAGCTAGAACATGGCTCTAATTGTCTATGATTGGTAAGTGTCTCCTTTTAAGTGTTAGATAAGTGCTAGTTAGTTTCCTTTCAATCTAGCTACTATAATAATTATTCATGTGCACAATTTAATAGTTGAAGGAAAAATATAGCTTATGACTTATGGCTTAGGAAAATTTAAGTAATTGGAAAAGAAATATGCAAGTTTGAATTTGTGGGATATGTATGTGCATGGTCCTATTTGAGAAAAAAATTGTCACATACATTAGTGTTATAAGTGACAAAAAAATTGTGAATAGTGATAGAATATAATTTTTATTTTATAATAGTTCATGTCCATATAAAGTTAAAAGAAATCAGAATAATTCACAATATATGCAATGTAATCAATATTATACTTATTATAAACTTGTGTGAAATAATATATCAAATTTTAAAAGAAAAGGTGCTAAAAGAACTTATAGTAATAAAATTAAATATTTTTAGGATAAAATATCTATTTCTATCTCCTAGTTCCATATATCATATTGCATACCTGTTGAATTGGTTTGTTGAGTTCCACACATTCTCATAATATACCCCTAGATGTTTTGTGTATAATGGTTTTTATTAAATGAGACATTGGAAGTGGAAATGATAGGTACTTTGATATTTTTATCAGTGAATTCAAATAATACTTCTTATCGGGATATAGAGGGTTGTGGGCACCACAATATACAATTAGAAATAATTATATTTTTGAATCTACAAGTCTTCATAGTTGTGCTGATAATGACCAAGGATGTTGTTTTAAATATGTTGGTTTTAAGATTACAAGAAGAGTTGGATATGCAAGAAAAAAATTCAAGAGCCTATCATACCATGTGTGAGGTGTCCTGAAAATGGAAAAGAAAATAATGTTATAAATACAACAAGTTCTAAAAATTATCATCCTTGGACTCATTTGATTGATTATAAAAGAATTTTGTTATGGAAGTGTTTCTTTTCTATAGGGCATTTCGCCTCTAGATGTTCTTAGAGTTCTTGAAAGCTCTTTTCCTCTTGGTGGACTAATTCTCTTTCCAAACATCTTAGTGTGTTTCAAGATGATACTAGTGGTTTAAATGTTTCAGAATCCCCGTCTCCTTCTTCGATCTCTTTTGAACCCAATACTACCCCTTCTGATCAAGTTGTCAGCATGGTTAAGAATCCTCATACTGTTTCCTATGTTTCTTCTTGTTCTTCTAATTCTTAATCTCCTACTAATGTCACTACTTCTCAACCTATTGATCTACACTAAAATTTTTTGATTGCCCCACCTATTTGTGTTATGGATAGGGTTCCTTCTTAACCTTCTCCTAGATCTTTTTATTCTAATGACTTCTCAAGTCGAATAGTAATTCATACAAATGAACAAAACATAAATATTCTCAAGATTGATTCAAATGTCGTTCAATCCTAATCTTGGTTACCTCTTGGGTAACTCGTAATTTTATTCTAGTTATTCTTTCTTTTGGTTTTCTTTGTGTTATTTGTTGTAAAAGGTTTTGGGCCTTTCAAACCTATCTTAATTAATCAAAAATAAGTTTTGACAAATCTAGTCAAGAAATACAATGCTTTCATTGTCATAGAATAGGACATAAAAAAGAAGTGTGTTAGAATCTTGATCCTTGTAATATTTAAGGACTAATTAATCAATTATCTAAAAAAAAGTGTTGGAATATAAAGTGGAAGAAGGAATATATGAAAGAATATATGTGTAGTGTCATAAATTGTAACCCTTAACAATTTAACACTATATTTTTGGCCCTTGCTTTAGCCCACCTCTTTTTAGGTCATTTTCAGCCTATTTTTGCATTATCTCATCCAAACAATCATCATATCAACTCATGAGGTGGCCTGATCTAATGTCCTAGGCCTATGCACTCTTCAACCACCTTTGGTTTTTCCTTTCTTGGGTGGAATGTAGTGCTCTAGTCCTATTGGACTAGAGTAACTAGCATTATAGTCCCTCCAAAAGGGGCCCAAATTTTAATATGTTGAAGTGTCGATTCCTACCATTTGTGATCTAATTTTTATATTTTCATATGACCATTAAAAGTTAGCCTAGAAAATTGAAAATACCTCAAAGAGAACCCTATATAAAGGAATCATTTCAAATTAATTTAAACATCTAGAAATTTCATTCACAAGCATTCATAATTCCCTCAAAAGCATATCTAAGTACAAGGAGCATCAAGCTATACCAAGCTATCTTTAAGTATGTTTTTATGATGGATTTTGTTATGACATCATATTATTACATCAACACTTTTAGTATTTATCTAAGAAGAACTAAATCACCACCATTATCAATCTTGAGGTATAATCTTGTCAATTCAATATTTCTTCTTTAGATTTAGCCTCTTCCATAGTAGGGGTAAACTCTATTTTCTGATCAATCATAGCTATAATGGAGGTTAATTCCTACCTAGGGTTTGATTTATGAAAACTCCTCTACAACACAAGACTTTCCCTCTTTATTTTGTGTGAGTTACAAATCAAACTATTGAAAGTTGCAAGATAATAAGTATCAAAGTAAGAAACACAGTTCCAAATGTTCAATAATTGAAAACCCATGGACTATGTCGATATGCACACATGTCTCACACTTTTGGCCAAATTTTGGGGGAGTGATCAATAGATAATCTTGATCTATAATCTAAAGTGTTAGCTAATAAAAAAACCTTCAAGATTATGACATCTATCACACTAGCATTTTCAGGCTCGGATTTTAGTCATAGGTTCCTTTTTATATTTTATTTTTAGATTTGTACTTTTTTTATACCTTTCTAATCTATTTCTATCTATTTATGTTGAATCTTGTCAATTCTGCATCATTTAACCTAGTTCTTGCATATTCAATTTAATCATATCTAATCATATCCAATTAAAAGTTAATAGAAAAATAATCGATGATAGTCCTCAACTCTCCTATATTTCATGTGTGCAACTCATTGGCGTACTCTATCTCTATATCAATGAAAGTTTAATTTTAATAAAGAGAGATAGAGTATGCCAATGAGTTGCTATTGAGGAAGAAGTGGAGGAAAAAAAGAAAGTTTTTATTAAGGAAAAACCATAAAAAGAATGTTAATCATGAAGAATAGAATTGGTTTCACAAGGCTATCATGAGGACAAGACAATGTTTTTGGCATGGAGAGAATGTTAGTAGGATATAGAGGGTTTTGGGCAACACAAATTTTATTTGGGTCATTTCTACACCTATATATCCATTATATACCACTTAAATATCCATAAAACGCCTATAATATACTCAAATAAGTTATAAAAGTAAAATATTATAGAAGAAAATGAAAATTCATGGGAATGAGATAATCAAGTCTTACTATGAAAGGATGTTATGGAAATTCACTATGAAAATGCATTAAGAGGCTATATAAAGAGGGAAAATTGGGAGATAAGAGTGTGGAATAGAGTGGTGTAAGGACCTCCATTAATACATAAATTGAACTGACTTGTTTATAAGATATTAAATAGTGATAATAAATTTTAATATTTTAATAGAAATTTCTAATTACATAAGGAAAAAGGATAGAAATGCATTACCAAATTGATTCCTTGACAAATAGACAATATGTTCAAGTATAACAAGTACATAAAAAGAATAACTCCTATCAAGTAATATTGTCTACACACACTCACAAGGGTGAGAAAATCATTGAAGAGTTTTACCACCCAACCGTGAAGCTCACACTTCCACAATGTTCTTCCATAGAAGAAATCCTGACCCTACATGAAGGGAATAATAAACTAAATTTGGTGAGTGTGATGGAATTTGGTATTGCATGATCAAATTCTAATGTATCTATACCATGATATAGTAGAGAGAAAGAAAAACAATCTAATAGTAAGTATTTAATAATGATTAGCAAGCTTTGACAAAAGAATATTTTTTGACCAATTATTAGTTAGATAGATTAATATTAGAAACCTATCCTTCTCTCTTGTTCTATATTTGACACTTGTCCAAGCTTCAATTTTCAAGAAACAATACTGAAGCATGCAAAATATTTTTTTATGCATATCTTCTTGATAACTTTCCCAATTATGAATACTGATTTGAGTTAGAAATCTCAAATACCTAATCATTCTAAAATACATGGAAAATATTATCCTTTATTGAAAGATAATAATTATTTTAGTCTCTATATCCAAGATTTAATATTATTCAAAGAGCCATAATTCAAACATCAAAGGTTCTACATGGGTAAATTTTTCTAGGCATACTTACTCTCATATTAACATCGCACAACCTTAATGAGAATAATTTTGATATAAACATCACCCCAAGATATTTTGAAGTGCTAAACTAAACTTTACCATAATTGATGATAAAGAAAGGACTATGAGAAAACCCTCTTAAAAATGTTTGCCTGTCTATGAGCAACATCACTCGGTTCTTAATTATTATAGATGAGAAAAGGTAAGTTGCAAGTGTCATCTAAACACAGAATAAATTAACATCTATATGAAAAATACCTATCATTTTGATATGACTTTCATCATAGTCCAAGACATAGACATCAATATAGTCAAGATCTTAATATTAAAAAATAATTATATTTAAAGTCATCATAGATCATTATTAACTATGCCTCCATACTCAAAGCTTTTCCAAAGTAACATTATAATATGGCAACCTAATTGACAAGTTTTCATCTTTACACATTAATTATTAGATATATATATCATTATAGAAGAATACCTTAAGTGATGCAATGGGAAATAATTACAAACCATTACCCATACTCTATCTAATAGGCTTGAATCCCATAGGTTTCTCTATTAGAATAAATGATCTAATATATTTTAGACTCCATTCAAAATATCGAAATATTATAGTTTTATATTTCAAAGAGGATTTTATAACATCTTATAATATACTCTAGTCAATTAGGCCTAAAAAGGGATTACAAATGTATATTCTACTTAAAATTTAATTATAGAATCAATAATAATCATTTATTTACCCACCAAGATTATCTCATTAGAGTTTTTGATTAAGATAAAATGGGTTTTACAAGGACCAGAAACCCAAATCCAAAAATAGAATAATCAAAATAGTATCTAACCAGTCTACAGCCAGCAGCCCAACATAGACAAAAATAGAGGAAACACCCCACAGAGCCCAACTAAAACAATAACAGTATAATCTAGCCAATCCTATCAAAAAACTAACCAAGAGCTTCCATAACCTTAGAATTTTTTTCAATAATCTTTATGTTAATTTTTTCAAGCTCCTCCATGATGCCCCTTGTGGTGCTTCTCTCTTGGTTCCTACTCCTGGTTCTGGTTGACGATCCTATAGGCACCTGCATTTTCAGACCCTGAGGATTTATATGCAATTTTTTCCTTTTGATTTGACAGCTAATGGTGGGATGCTACAGAGTGGTTAGGCTTTATGGATAGTGATTTTCTCATTCAAATTTTTGAGGCCTTCAACACTGTTATGCATGTCTTCTTTTCTAATATCCACTAAAACCCTGATATTACCTTTTAGCTCATCCATACCCTTCTCCAAATTGACAATTCTAGCTTCATGCTCATTTTTCATGATCTTCACATCCTCAATCAATTTCTGGGTCATTTTCATAAGCTTATCAGTTTTATCCGCCATGGGGTTCTCAGTGAAGGTGTTGATGATCTCTTTCATGCCTTGTTTGATAAAAAGAATTTAACTAATTACCCAACAGGAGCACTTCTCTTGGCTAGTGGTGGAATTAGCCAAAAGCATATCAATATCCTCAACATCACTTTTACTATTGTTGGGGTCCATTTGGTCCACATTAAGAGGTATATCTAATTTAATCTCGTCTTCCCCTTTGTCTTTTGTTTCCACTGCTTTCCCCACCTTTTTACTTTTAGAGCTAATATGGCCCTTCTCCTGGGGTTTGGAAGGTTGGGTTTTGTACTTCTTAGCTGTAAATCTAGGGTGAGATTTTTTTTTTTCTACTACTGTTAGTGCCAGGAGTAGTCTTTTGGGTGGTCCCTCTTTTTGAGAGGGCCAATATTCTAGGTCATCATCAGGCACATGAAGATCATGCCCATACATGGCCATCTCACCCGACCCCATATCATCCTCAATTTCTATGTCTGACACCACATGCACATCAGGGCCAAAGGAGGGTTTAGGGTTACTCTCAATTTTGTGGGCTAGAGAAGGCTTAACCTCCTTCATTTTAGCATGTTTCATGATAAGGAGAATAGGCCCCTCATGTAGCATAGAGTTATCACTATTTTTAGCAATGGGTTTAGGGTTTCTCTCAATTAATGATATTAAGTGAACCACTTTCAAGCCATTCCTTATTATGCCCTCCTTGAATTACAAGTTGAAGCCCAATTTAAGCAGCATTTTCCTCAGCAAAGTGGTTTGTTTGAGTACCCAGTGGGAGTGTCACTGCTAAGACAAGCCGACCATTGTAATCACGTGCAACTCCCCCACAACCCATCGGCTCAGGATTTCCCTTAGCTACCCCATCAACATTTATTTTAATCCACCCTCTTTATTGACAAAATCGTGATTCAACACAAGTATTTACAATTTTGAATTTCAAAATTCTGCAGCTCTTAATTCTGGTTTGTACTCTGAGCATTCGGACATTAATTTTCCCTTTAATGTCAACCACTTCCGATATCCTCTTTTCTGTTTTAGAACAACTCTCTGTTCTCCAAGAACTTCCTGTTCAATTCCCCACCAACAATGGCTTAACTATCTTCCAACTGAAATCTCAGTATTTTGTATGCCATGCTGGAAGCCCGATAGTTGATAAAGTGTCCCAACCATCCCACTACACAAGAAAAATTACCAAAACAACCATGGATGAGACAAGTCCATTTCAGCAAGAGTCGTCTTGAGCCTCATCGACACAATAGTCAAAGGTGCAAGCCAGTCTAATGGAACAAGGAAAGCACATCAAGGAGACATGACTTTGTTGGGGTGAGATTTTTCAACTGTCCTCAATCTCACTATGAAGAGCATTGACAAAAACAAACAACCCATCGGTGAGAGTCTTCTCAAGTTTCCCTGATCACTTATGAGGATGAAGAACATAGTGTCACGCATGCCCACCGGCATGACAAACAAGAGTCAATGAGAAAATTTTAAAGTCTCCTTAATTTCACTAGAGAATGTGCCAAAGCGACATGGCCCCACCAAAAAGGGGTTCCACACAATCAAGAACACATCGAAGAGACACGAGCTTATTGTGAAGAAGTTCCCCAGGTCTCTTTGATGAAACAACGTTCACAAACAAAGAGAGAGTCGGCAGACTCATTAGTAAGAAAAGCTTTTGTCATGGAGAGACGTAAGATGTCTCCTCGATCTGTCCAAGTCACACCGATAGAAGACAACGAAGCAAGCCAAAGCTTGTCAAAGAGACCTACCAACATCGGTATGAGAGTTCCCATGTCCGCCCGATACTTTGGTGAGAAAGCGTTGATAAGACAAGTCTCGATCGGGTAAAGACTTTTTGAAGTCTCTTCAATCCAACTAGATCAAACCAACTCAATTCTAAAAGCACAAAACTCTGAACTGAGTAATAATAAGATCAAACCCAAACCGAAAAAAAAATGCCGCAAATGAGAGAAACTTATGCACAACTGATGCAGATTGCTCTGAGTCCAAGATGCTCCTACATCAACCACCAACCTCCAAATGTGAAGGCTCAAAGTAAAAATTTGTCTTCCCTAATCCTAGATAAAATCTAACAATAAGTAATGCTTCAAAATAGGAATAAATTCTTCTTCCTTTTGTACTTGCTCATCTAGTGCATATTAATCCTCCTTTTTATGCGGTGCTACATACATTGTTGTCTTATTTTCTCCAGAAAAATAGTACTAGAGGAAGTAATACAACCTTTGATAGAGGGGTAACAGGTATCATGGACTTTTGATCAATAAGCCAATACTCCAATGCTTCTAGTGGAGACATGGAAATTTTTTCTAGAAAAATAAAGTAAAGAAATTTCCAATGCTTCTAAGTAAAGTAATTGCACACCAAACTTTCAGGTATTTCCTTTGCAATTATCTAGCAATGCACAAACTTTTATTGAATTGAAACATTGAGCTTGCATATGATTAAGAGAGGTTGCGAGTCCATAGTCTACAAAATTCAATTTAATTTTGTTGATGACTAGAGTAATACAATGTTCATTAAGTGTACCCTCGTCACCCTCTTCGCCTTCTCTATTAGGATTCACAAATATGTCAAATACCATGTATCTATGCTTAAATATAATCATTCGAAGAAAACTTGCTAAAAATGAAAGTGTATACTTACGAGCATTCAAACCGTGATTCTTCTTTTCATAATTTCCAAGATGCATTGAAGGAGATTTTTATCAAAATGTATTTATATCTTTCCTTCTATGATTCTATTAAATTAATATGTGAGCTTCTTTCCAACTTTTTACTGCTCTCTTCTACAACCTGAATGATGTCCTTTGCAGACCTAAATTTCCCACCATGCCGCATTGCAATATTCTTGAAATTTTGGCCAAGGTTATTGAGACCGAGGATACACTCACTAATAGCCCCTTAATAATCTACAAATATATTACAAAAATTACCATGTGTACATATCAAATAGATCCTGCTTCTCAAAAGACAAGGGGCTTATAGTTTAATTGTTCAAACCAAATATAAACACAAACTAAAATGGAAATGGTTGATAAAACTATATAATTAAAAGTGATAACAAGCTATTCAACAAGCACCTTTGGCAACTATGGTATCCAATTCTTTTTCAAACTATATACAAATCATAGAAATTATCTATATCAGAATCCCATGGCTGTACCTCATACATTATTAGGCCTTAAACTCGCTGAGAAGCCCCTCTTACACTTATGTGCCTTGTCATTTCTTTTATCAAGTGGACAAACAATTTCTATTGAACGTCCTACCTCCATTTCACGTTATTCTAAAGTATCTACATTCTCCTTCTCCTACTATAATACAAAATGAGAGACAGAGTAAAATTTCTATTAATATTCTTTGATGAAAGAACAGATATAATTTGAAGTAGAAAGACAATTTTCTGACTACATAACCGCCATCGTTGCTGACTGTAAAAGCAACTATAAGTACTACATAAAACTCTTAGTTCCATGTAATAGAAGATACGCTAACTTTTTTTTATTTTCCTATATAAATTATTTGTTTGGAAAGAGTCCATCCTTATTATTTATGGATTATTGGTACCAATGCTAATCAAAAGGATAGTTGATTAGTAATCCCTTTTGTATCGGTAATATTTTGTAGTAGTTCATGAAATCTTTCATGGTTCTCACTTTCACCTTCTTATCTAATACCTTATCCAATGGGATTAAAAATATTTTGATGTCAGTGATGAACAAGGAAAAAAAATTTATACAAGAAAATATAGAATTTGCTTCATAATTTTGCATAACTAGCAATAGGACTTCACCATAAATATCCTAATTGGCAGCAAGCTAATGGGTGGAAACAATGTAATAACATTTGCTAACATTCCTCCATTATTTTTCCGAAAGATGAATCCTTGAAAACTCAAATTTTACCTTGATAAGGGACCCTCTTAAGGCTTACATCATAAAACATATTGATTACATAAAATAAATATACACGACCCTCAGAATGGTGTAGCCTTGAGCTAAACTCTCGAGTTATCACTTCTAAACTCTCAAATTACAAACACTAAATTATTCGACAACAATCCATACTGAGTTGTACATACATAGAGCTCTCTAAAGTTGCGTATTGACCCTCATAAGGGTATAATTATAGATCAAAGTATCATAAAATTGTTGGGTAAAAATCATATGGAGATTAACACCAAACCCCTTACTTGTCTTCAAAGTAAAAACTTCACGGTATACGCTTTCTTCAAATCTATTAGCACAAACAAAAAAAATCTAAAAGGAAAGAAAGTAAGTAAAACAAAAAATTGTTCTCATTCAAGACACCATCTCAAAGCAAGAGGGTAACTTGAGGTGATGGAAATTCTCAAGCCTCCTATGACACTAGCTTCTAGTTGAATGCAAGAAACTAATCAATGATTTTTTTTAGCACCATGTTTAATCTCAGTTTTGTTCTTCTCTACATACTATTTGAAGATCCATTGGCAATATCGATAAACCCATCTATGAGATACTCAATAATTATTTTAATATTTTGGACTACACTTTTTGAGGCACTACTAGTAAGATGATAGATTTATTAATTGAAACATCTTAGAGAAGATATATCAAAAATAAGACCAATAAAATTATTTTTAATTGCATATTCTCTTTAACCACTATTGATAATAGCACAAAAATTACATGGTTTGTGTTGTGGTCAATAAATAAATGAATAATTTCTGTAGCATGCTTGACTATAGACAAAACCATCAAATTCTTTCTATCTTTGCACCTATGCATTATTAGATAATTTGTTAACCATTTAACAATAGAATATTTTTTCTTGTATAAGCATTTAGCAAATAAACACATCAACATATGTGGAATTTTTACCTTGAAACATTGCAATATAGTCCTAAAATGTAAGATTCCTCACCTAGATAACTTCAAAGACTAGTAATCAGAGAGACACATATCTATTATTCTTCAATTGCTACTGTTTTTGTATGTTGAAAACATGTATTCTGATAATGTTTACATACAAAACTTGGATTTCTTCTTTAAATCAAATCATTTTATTTTGATAATATCATTAGAGTGGTGCTAAAAGAATAGACCAACTTACAATTAATTTATTCAATTCTTAGAAATAACAAATTTGAAGAACAAAGTGATCAAGAGCTATACTTAAAAGATGAAACAATAAATGACTTGGACAATGCATCAAGGTGAAGAATAAATCTCTTATAGATAGGGGAAGTTGATAGAGACTATAGTAAATAATGACACCAAGGAATAGAATGAAATCACCTTGAGATGAATTTTGTGATACCTCATCTTCCACACTCCTTACAAAAAATAAAACAAAACATCACGTGCCTTGTATATGTTGCATTTTTCCTACATCTACTTATGTTGAATAACATATACTAACACCTATATACCATTCTAGACTTTATCCACCATTATTTTTTGACCTCATGGATAGTCACTTTTTGTATTGAAATGCCATGCATCATGTTGCCTTCACTTCCATCATAGGTCTATGCATAAAGAAGAATCATATTGTTTCCTCGTTGCCCTCAACAAAGATAAGATTCATAGGAGACCCACATAAGTGAAAACATTAGAATGGGGAATGCACATGCATTCAGACACACTGCCTAGAGCTCACTGCTCAAGAGATATATGCTCGAAAGGCTATAACCATCAGGGAAGTCTCACTGACTTACAATGTGATTAGGACTACAATCCAGAAGGAATGAACTGCAATGATAGCATCTACAAATGCCTGATGATAGCTCCGATTAAGCAAAGTTGTCTACTCTGCAACACCAATCTCACCTCAACACTTCACCGAAGGAGAACTCTCTTGTCCTCACAATCACCTCTCTCTGATAATTGTAGACATAATAATGACACCTAAATTACATAAGCATCTCACCTATATATACAAATCATCAACCTTGATAACAAGGTCGGCTAAACCCTCAACACTCAACTTACAATTACAAAAATTATATTGCACAATATAAAGATCGGCCACCAAACCAATTTTATGATTTACATTACATAGCTTGGACCTAATTAAAATTCCCAAACTATTATATCCACCAGAAATCCCTCCAAGATCATCTGCAACACGCTACACCACTAGAAATACCACATAACACGAAAACCATCACCGGTTCATAGAAATCATAAAAAAATCACACAATGATCAATGCAGATCGCCAAAGAAAATAGGAAATGACTAGGAAACACCAGCAAACACATTAGAATCATTTGGAATAGTTGCACCAACACCTCTTTTCAAATCTTCATCGGTCAATGTCTCAAAGCTTAAGAACACAACCAATCAGCAACTGTCATGAGGAAAGATAACTTGTGGAACAAAAAATCATGAACCAAATGAAATGAAGATACACAAGATCATCCCAAACAATAATCCAAAGTCTTAGCACAAGATCTGATCACACTGGAATATACCAGAGGAAATACTCGATCTCGCAAAACAGTGATCAGCAAAACCAAACTATGAAAACAAATCAAAAACTCTTCCCTAACTCTCCAAAATAACACACAGGAATATATTGACATCAACGACAACAACATATACTAGCAATAGCAATGAACAACCAAATCCAACAATCTCCCCCTTTGGCATTGATGGCAACATATGAATGTGAAAAATAGTCAATGCAAAGAAAGAAGATATCACCAACAAACTCCCCCTAAGATCAAGATAGATAAAGAAATTTTTTCATGATCTCTCTCCATCCAGGTTGAAGCAGTTTGTCAAATGCATGGCATTCGGAAGGCCTTATCCCACTCCAGTCAAGACTAGTTCATTAGGTAGACCTCCCTTTCTCGCTATAGTTGGCCTACCCACACCCCTCCCGATGGGCGAGAAAGGAGGAGATTGTTTAGGAGATGGGCTAGACCAATGAGAAAGAAGTTCGACGTAATTTATTGAATAGCCGCCTTTATCGCACATAGTGCAACTGTAGCTAACCCACAGGAGCATGAGAAAGGGGGTTCAGGATGGATTCCTGGGCCGGCGGAAAGCACTATTTCTCTTTCTCTTTCGTCGAACTCCCTTCCAAGCACCGGTGTAAAGGGTGGCAATGAAGCCGGTTGAACGAACAACTATTATGGAAGGGAATTGACGAGCCTATTCACTATTATGAGGAACAGTTTCTAGTCAGGTTAGATGGCATTTACAAACTTGGCACAACAGCTAATCGATCTCTCCCGCTTATAGATAGTAGGGCTGCATATCGATCTATTAGTGGATAGCCTATTTTGACAGCAATTCCAAATATCTCCAAAATAGAAAATCAAACTCTCAATGCAGAATCATGAATCTCTCTCTCTGGGATACACAACCAAATCAACAAACTACTCTGGCAGAGGAGCAACACCAACTCATCAATCCAGATAAAAGAATAAGGCTCTGAATTCCACCAGATTGATGCAACTCAATGCATCTAGTTCTCATCAGGAGGGGTGGATACCTCTATCTTATCTCTCAAATAGACAAATGTATCTGCAAGCAAAGACTTAGTAAAAATATCGGCAATTTGTTCCTTTGTAGATACATATTCTAGCTTCACCTTCTTTTCACTGACTTGCTCTCTCAAGTAATTACATTTAATTGATATATGCTTAGTCTTTGAATGTTTCACCAGATTCTTAGACATGTTATAGCAGTGGAATTATTACAGTATATAACATTAGGCTCATCATAAATAACTCTGATATCTTTCAACATTTTCTTCATCCAAACTATCTGAGTGCAGTTACTAGCAGCAACAATGTACTCAGCTTCAGTAGTAGATAAAGATACTGAATTTTATTTCTTATTAGCCATGAAACCAACTTCTTACCTAAAAAGAATGCTCCACCAGTAGTACTCTTCTGGTCATCAACTTCACCCGCCTAATCTGCATCAGTGTAAGCACACAACATGAAATCATCATTCTTTGGATACCATAAACTATAATCCTTAGTTCCCTTTAGATATTTGAATATTCTTTTAACATCAATGACATGACTCTCCTTCAGATCAGCTTGATATCTAGCAGCCATACACACAGCATGCATAATGTCAGGCCTAGTCTAAGTAAGATATAGTAGTCCACCAACCATAGATCTATACAAATTCTGATTAGCTTTAGGAGATTCATCATTTTTAGACAATCTACAACTAGTCACCATAGGAGTTCCAACTAGTTTGGAATCATCTAATCCAAACTTCTTCAACAATTCCTTCGCATACTTAGTTTGAGATATAAAGATACCTTTTCATGTCTGTGCAATCTGCAAAGCTAAGAAAAATGTCATCTCACCAATCATAGACATCTAATTTTTTTTTTGCATATCACTAGCAGACTTCATACTCATATCATCATCACCACCAAAGATAATTTCATCAACAAAGACTTCAACAATCAAAATGTTATCATTTTCAATCTTAAAGTACAGATTACTATCAGTAGCACCTTTGATAAATCCCAATTTTAGCAAGTATTGTCTAACCTAGCATACCATGCTCTAGGAGCTTGTTTCAATGCATAAAGTGATTTATTCAACTTACATACCATGTCTCCATCATCTGACAATGAAAATCCATCAGGTTGTTCAATATAAACTTCTTCTTCTAGATCACCATTCAAAAATGTAGATTTGACATCCATCTGATATACCTTGAAATCTTTATAAGCAACATAAGAAAGCAAGAATATAACAACTTCAATTCTACCAACCGAAGAAAAATTTTCTTCATAATCAATCCCTTCTTGCTGTGAATATCCTTTCTAGACCAGTCTGGCTTTATTTCTAACTATTTCGCCGACTTCATTCAATTTGTTCCTAAAAACCCATTTAGTACCAATAACATTTTTATTCTTAGGTCTAGGCAAAATTTCCCAAGTGTTGTTCTTTTCAATCTGATCTATGTCTTCTTCCATGGCTCTAATCCAATTATCATCTTTACAGGTTTCAACAACATCTTTAGGTTCAACTTTAGAAATCAAGCATATTTCTCCTAAATTTATCCTTCTTCTAGTCATCACACCTTTATTCTTATCACCACTAATCTGATTCTTCGAATGATTTAGTCTGACATACCTTGGAGTCTTCTGATTTTCCTGATCCTCGGGTTCCTACACATCATCACCAGCAACAACAACATCCAAATTTATAGTCTCTATCGGATCATTTTGTTTAGGTTCTTCAGGTTGAATAAGAGCTAAAACAACATGTTGATCTTCATCATAATATCTGATCTCCTTCCCAAGGTTCTTATCCACCTTCACATTTTCACTCTCAACTATCTTTCTCAATCTCTTATTGTAGTATCGGTAAGCCTTGATATTTGTAGAATATCCCAAAAAGATACCTTCATCACTTCTAGCATCAAACTTTCCAATATCCTCATCTCTCTTGATATAACATTTTATACCATAAACTTTGAAATATTTCACAATAGGAACATGACCAAACCAAATCTCATAAGTGGTCTTACTGGTATCACCTTTGATATGAAATCTATTGAATGTATAGACTACAGTCCTACTAGCTTCTCTCCAGTAGATCTTCGGAACATTTCCTTCAACCAACATAGTTCGTGTAGTATCCAAAATAGTATGGTTCTTCCTCTCAACAATCCCATTTCTCTATGGGGTCCTAGGAGCATATAGTAGTCTTTTGATTCCATGTATCTCACAGAAAAAATTTAACTCACCAAAAAAAAATTATCCACCTCTATCAGATCTTAGACACTTCAACTTCAATTCAGACTTAGTTTCAACTTTAGCTTTGAATATTTTGAATTTCTCAAATGCTTTTGATTTTTCCATCAAAAAGACAGCCCACATCATTTTGAAATAATCATCAATTATTAAGTATCTATCACCCTACACACTTCTAACATTTGTAGGTCCACATAGGTCAGTATGCACAAGTTATAACAATCCATTAGATGTATAGAGTTTTCTCTTGAAAGAAATCCTTGTTTGCTTACCCAACTGACACTCCTTACATATCGGATTAACAGGTTTAACAATCTTAGATAGATCCCTAATAGCTTATGTAGAACTGATCTTGATCAATGAATCGAAGTTTACATGACACATTCTTCTATGCCACAACCAACTCTCATCTATCTTAGAAATCAAACAACTTTTCTCACCAGCATTCAAATGAAAAATGTTACCTTCAGTCTTTATTCCAGATGAAATCTCTATACCAGAGGCATTCAAGATCTTGCATTTTCCATCTTTGAATTGTAGACCATAACCCTTATCAACTATCTATCCAACATTCAAAAGATTATGCTTCAATCTTTCAACATACCAAATATCATCAATGTTATGCTTACTGTCAAAACAAATAGAACCTCTCCCATGTTGTCATCTCTAAATCTAACTATTCCACCATCATACCTTTCCATGCTTACAAATTTTCTTTTGTCATCAGTAATATGATGCGAAGAACCGCTGTCAATCACCCATTCATCCTTTTCTTCTACCTTTGCAGCCAAATCTTTCTCCTCAACAGAACAACTAGTGGAATCAATAGGTACAGGTATATCCTCTTTAATGCAATAAACACAACTTCATGTCCTTCTGATTCATCATCTGTAACACCTTCATCTGCAGCATAATAACAGTTCTTCTAGTTCCGAAACTTTGATTAAACTTGTAAGGCTTATCATACTTTTCATGCTTCTCATACCTATCAATCCTATCATTCTTATCAAACTTATCATGTCTATCATACTTAGCCATTCTCTCTGAGCATCTAGAAGAAAAATGTCTTATCTTATTACAAGAATAACATTTCAAGGGCAACTTTCCATCATACTTACCGACACCTTTAGGCAATCTTCAGGCAATCAATGCTTCAAGCTCATCAAGCTCTCTTTCTTGCTCTACTATCTCTCTTCTTTCTCTTTCATATTTGGATATCCTGCACTCATCAAGATCATATTTCTTCTTACCAAAAATAGATTTTGATGCTTTGAATGTTTTCTTAGACAGTCCATGTGATTCTCCGAATTTGCTCAGCTCAAATGCAGCAAGTTTTCCAACCAACACATCTCTTGTAACTATAGTTACACTTTGGATCTCATTAATAAAAGCAACCTTATGTTTATCTATAAGCAAGAGGCAAATATCTTAGCACCTTAGCAACAATCTCATCTTCTTCAATCTTACCACTAGGAGATCTGATACCAAGGACAAGCTCATTCATCGTAGCCATGTATGAATTTATGTTGTCATCATCTCTCATCTTCAATGTCTAATACTTTCCTTTTAAACTTAGCAACTTTCACTTGACTATCACCTTCATACATGACTTCAAGCTTCACCCAGATCTCATGTGCAGTCTGAAGTTCCATAATATTTGTTATTTCATAATCAATCAAGGCACTAAACAATGCTTCCTTCACTCTGATGTTATATTCAACTACCTTAACCTCATTAGGAGTGGATGGTCCATTCCAAGGAACACCATAGGTATTCTTAGTAATCTTCCAGTAATCTTCTCCAGGACATTTCAAATGCATCTCCATGTATCTCTTCCACACAGTATAGTTTCTTCCATCAAACGTCAGACTGTCCTTCTTAAAAAGAATACCTTGAGCTTCCATCCTAGATCTCCTCAAGTGATTAAGCTTCTACCAGAGGATCTAGCTCTAATACCAATTGTTAGCAGAAATCAAGAAGATGGACTAAGAGGCGGGGGGGGGGTGGGGGGGTGAATCAGTCTTCAACAAATCACAACAAATTAAACTTCAAAACATAAACTAATAAACTACATAAACAAATAGATAAGAAAATTACAACACACAACACCAATATTTTTGACGTGGAAAACCCAGTTAAGGGAAAAACCATGGTGGGAACCTACCCATAGTAAGATGATACTTTGTAGTAGTATATGAAAATATTAGAATGGGGAATGCACATGCATTCAAGCACACTTCCTAGAGCTCACTACTCAAAAGATATATGCCTAGAAGGCTACAACCCTCAGGGAAGTCTCACTGACTTACAATATGATTCGAACTACAATCCAAAAGGAATGAACTGCAATGATAGCATCTACAAATTCTTGATGACAGTTCCAATTAAGCATAGTTGTCTACTCTGCAACACCAATCTCACCTCAACACTTCACCGAATGCAACTCTCTTTTTCGCACAATCGCCTCCCTCTAATAATTACAAAAATAATACGAACACCTAAATTACATATAAGAAACTCATCTATATATACAAATCATCTACCTTGATAACATGGTTGGCTAAAACCTCAACCCTCAACTAACATTTATAAAAATCACATTGCACAATACAAAGATCGACCACCAGACCAATATTATGATTTTCATTACATAGCATGGACCTAATTCAAATTCCCAGACATTTACATCCACTAAAAATCCCGCCAAGATCAACTGCAACATGCTACACCACCAAAAATACCGCATAACACAAAAATTATCATTGGTTCATAGAAATCACCAAAAACCTACACAATGATCAATCTGGATCGCCAAAGTAAATAGGATATGACTAGGAAACACCAACAAGCATGTTAGAATCATCCAGAATAGTTGCACCAACACCTCTTTTCAAATCTTCATTGGTCAACGTCTCAAAGCTCAAGAACAGAACCAATTAACAATTGTCATGAGGAGGAAAGATAACTTACAGAGCACCAAATCATGAACCAACTAAAATAAAGATACACAAGTTCATCCCAAACAATAATCCAAAGTCTCAGCACAATATCTGATCACACCAAAATATACTAGATGAAATACCCGATTCTACAAAACCAGATCAAAAACTCTTCCCAAACTCTCTAGAATAAAGAATAGGAATATGTTGACATCAATGACAACAACCTATCGTAGCAACAGCAATGAACAACCAAATCCAACAATCTCCCTAATAATCCAACATGCCCTACACTTTTTCACCATATTTTCTAAAGCATGGAACTTTTATAACAAATTATGAGAGCAAAAATATTTTCATATCATTTGATGAATATGGAAAAAAAAAATATACGACAATATAGAAACTGCATCATAACTACCCATAATTGGTAACAGGACTAGACCATAACTATCCTAATTGGTAGTAGGTTAATGGGGTGAAACAATGTAATAACATTTTCTAACATCCAATACAAATTTGTTAATTCAAATCAAATATAAATAGATATTTTAATTTTATGCAAGAAGCGAGTTAATTTAGCTCAATATTTTTTCCAATGTTTGTGCAATTTTCACGCTATGAGATACTAGTTGACATTATTGCTTGATTGTGGGCTTCATCCAGGAATCCAATTTGTGCTAATAGGTGGAAGATTTAATCTAGGGTTTGAAGGATCGGGAGGTATATCTACACCAGACTTGGAGATTCATATTGGCTTCCATTATACAACAGGAAATCAAACATTTAATTTTTAGATTATATACAGCTACAACAGCGACATGTTTCTTCAAATTCTTCATTGTGAAGGCATCGTCATTGTTTCTACGTATCCCTTGGCATCATCATTTTATAACAACATATTCCTTCAGGTTCATGACTCGCATTTTTATTTGTCTAAAGGAATAAATCTGATTGCTGCCATCAATAGTGTTGTAGGTGCACATTTTATATTAGTCATTGGAAGAACATTTGATTATAAGCCAAGAGACTTGGCATCGCATTTAGATCAGTTGTATATCAGCATTATAGTTGGTTTAGCATATAAATGAAGGAGATATAGTATTGCATGTCATTTGTTTGTCAAAATTCTTAATTGTTGTAAGTGACTAATTGGCATAAAGATTTGCATTTGGGAATTGAAATATATATGCATGCTAAGTGTTTGCATTAATACCTAGTTGTTGTAGGTGCATATTGGTTATCCTAGGATGCATGGAAAGTGTTTGACAATATGTCAACTTGTTGTACAAGTTGATTTCAATCACTTACATGTATGAGAAAGATAAAAAATAGTTAGTATATCTTTTATGTTATATTATCAAGCAATCATGCATCATTAGAAGCATTAAAAAACATCATTCGCAAGCATTTCAATCACATTTGACAACATTCAGAGAAAGAATAAACAAATTAAAACACAAATCCAACAAGAATAGAGGTTGTATGTAAAGTGTTTGATGATATTGTTTGAGCCTCTAATCAGCAGTTTGAGGTCAGAACTGGCAAGGGATATTTTAGTGGTATCAAAGAAATTTCATGCCATCCTATTGGGGTTCAAAATCATTGAGCTCACACATTTGGAAATTGAGTAACCAACACTCATAAGTTCAAGTTATGGGTTAATATAATATTGTAGGGAAATCTAGGTAAGAGATCGAACAGGATGTCGTCAAGATGAGGGAACAATGTGAATAGGAAGCTCCTTAACTCCTTAAGGACTATCAAAATATGCCAAATACTTGTAAATCATGGTACTCCCTTAATAATTTTCTAAACTTTTGTGTTATCTTGAGGCCTGATAGGATTGGACTAGTTAAGTACATTAGGAGGGTGTATAAGGAGGTAATTTCATCTAAAGAGAAAAAATTCAGTCAATGGCATAGTGTGAACAGGTATGGTAGAGCTACTAAATCAAATTATGAAGGTGGTTCTACTTCCAAACACAATGATCAAGTTATAGGAGCTCCCATAATGAGTAGGAATGAAATGAGAAGACAAGGTTTATGCTTCACTTGCAAGGGTTTTGGGGAGCCTAACCACCAATGCATAGATAATGAGGTAAAGGGGCTTGAGGAAGACCTTGGATGCATTGAAGAGGAAGCCATGAAGGAGGGAGATTTGGACGTGCACAAGTTGCATGAAGATGATGGGATTCATGAGTCACATCATTTGGAAGGACAAAGTAGATCCCATGATGAAGCCTTTGAGATTAAGGAGACATATAAACATGTTGATTTACATTGTAGCCAAACTATTGAGCTTAATCATGATGTAGATGTGTTAGTAAATGACAAAAATTTGGGCATGCAAGTTGGAAGCATCAAAGATGAGGAATGTACAGAGGATACAAGCCCTAACAGTTCTGATTTTTGTAGAGCAGCAGTCAAAATTATTTGTACTATCATGAGGTAGCAAGCATTTCACTTAAGGAACATGCTTCTAGTTTGTGGCCACATGAAGGTAGTGAAGATTTAGGTGCTAAAAATAAGATTCATGATGTAGGTTCACATTATGATAAGTCTGATTTTGCAAATCAGACCTTGGAAAATAAATCAGAAAATTCATTAGTTGGCAATGAGTCCCTGGACTGGGTTTTGGATGGACATGCAGCTACTCTGGAAGAGGAAGTGTGCAAATACTTTGTCAAATCAATAGTTTCTATAGTGTCTTTTGAGCCATCATATGAGGTACACAGTACCTTAGTTGTTGATGTGTGCATTGATGATTGTACACATGATGTTGCTTACCATGAGGTGAGTGATGTGGATATAGCCTCATACAAAACACTTGCATGGGAGCTTGCGTACTATTTCTCTTGTTAGTAAGGGGAGCAAGAAGATAGAGCATGAGATAATTCAAGAGAAGGAGCATTAGATGATCCAAGAGAAGTTCACATCCTCTTATGACTCCAAGGGCTTAGAGTTGTATGACTTGGTTCAGCATGGAGGTATTGTTCATTTTGTGAACAACCCCTTGTTTGAGGCAGATGCTATATTGTCTTATGATAATCCCTTTTTGAGTTAGATGTTGATCACTCTCTTAACCCCAAACTTGAGATGAACATTTATCGTAGAATCTAGAACCCTTCCAGTCCATTGGGTCTTTAGATAGAGTTTGCAGACGAGTTTTCAAGTGTTTACACAGTGAGCAGTGCCTACAATTTTATTTTTGATCCCCATGTGCATGACCCCTTTTGGATGCTTAGTTCAATTGTGCATGTGTTAGATAGCATGTATGGCAGTTCACCTTGCATAGTTTTGGGAAGTAAACTTTGTCAGCCTTCTAAGTTGCTTACCCTTAAGTCATCTACTCCTACAACACTAGTTGTTGGTACTGATTTGGTTCAGCAAGTACTATTAGTTATTCTACTGTTGGTGTTACATGAAGTAAATGGTATCAATAGGGACATTACATAGTTCTTCCCTTGGGACTCGGGTGGACTAGTGTGTTATTTTGTTTCTAAGATTTACTGAGGACAAGCAATTTTAAGGGGGGGGGGACTATAATGTCCCCTTTTTGGGATGATATGGTCTATGATTAGATTAGCATATTATTGGCCTTTGTAGGCTAAGACTGATGGTTAGAGGGTCCCAATTGGTAGTGCAAGAGGCTTATTTCAATTCCAGAGGTCAACAATGTTCAGGACTACTCTTTGTTTGGCTCAATCACACACTTACTATTTATAATAAGTCAGTGGTTGATTGAGAGGGACCCTTTCTATTTTTAGTAAGGCATCCAGATGAACAATGGATGTATTAGGCTACCCCATGGTATTTACAGAATTGATAAATAATGGTTATTATTGGAGTTATGATATTTTAGTTATTATTAAAATTATACTTTAATAATAATTAATTATAAGTGAATAATAATGATTAATATTTGGACTTTATGTTATAAGGGAGATTTAATGAAATAAAGTTAAATATTAATACATAAGTTATATCTTAATGGTATATTTTCACTTTATAACTCAAGGGTCCATTTCTCATTAAAAGGGAACCATTTAATTAATTATTTTGATTCCTATACCAAGGAGGATTTTATAAAATATTAAAGTGCGAGCTTATAACATAGTAAATGCAATTAAATGATTAAGAAGTCTCTAGAAGGGATCGACCAGGTTTGAGAATTATATAAAGTGCCAAGAAAAGATCGAATTCATTATGATTGAGCATTTGTTATTCCTATTTCTTGAGCAGTGGGAAGAAACCAAGGGTTTCCAGTACTTCCAACCATTGGAGAATGTCAACTCTTCAGTGTTTGTGCAATTTTAAGGCTATGAGATACCAGGTGAGATTATTGCATAATTGTGGGCTTCATCCAGGAGTCCAATTTGTGATTATAGGTGGAAGATTTCATCTAGGGTTTGAAGGATTGGGAGATATATCTATAGTAGACCTCGACATTCATATTGGCTACCATTATACAATAGGAAATCAAGCATTGAATTTGCAGATTATATACAACTACAATAGGGACGTGTTTCTTCAAATTCTTCATTGTGGAGGCATGTTCATTGTTGCTAGGTGTCTCTTGGCATCGTTGATTTATAAAATCATATTACTCTAGGTTCATTACTTGGATTTTTATTTGTCTAAAGGAATAAATCTGGTCGATGCCATCAATACTATTGTAGGTGCACATTTTATATCAGTCATTGGAACGACCTTTGATTGTAAGCCAAGAGACTTGGCATCGCATTTAGATTATTTGTATATCAGCATTATACTTGGTTTAGCATATAAATGAAGGAGATACAGGGTTGCATGTCATTTGTTTGTCAAAATTCTTAATTGTTGTAACTAATTGGCATAAAGATTTGCATTCGGGAATTGAAAGATGTATGCTAAGTGTTTGCATTAATGCCTAGTTGTTGTAGGTGCATATTGGTTATCTTAGGATGCATGGAAAGTGTTTGAAAATATGTTAAATCAATGTACAAGTTGATTTCAGTCACTTATATGTATGAGAAAGGTCAAAAATAGTTAGTATATCATTTATGTTATATTATCAACCAATCATGTATAATTAGAAGCATTCAAAAACATCATTTGCAAGCATTTCAATTATATTTGACATCATTCCAAGAAAGCATAAACAAACTAAAAGACAAATCCAGCAAGCATAGAGGTTGTATGCAAATAGCTTGATGATATTCCTTGAGCCTCTAATCAGCAGTTTGAGGTTAGAACTAGCAAGGGATATTTCAAGAGACAACTTGATGGAGCTTCACTTGGTTTAGGATTTGCTTCTTCAAGAGAAGATCTTCTAAAAACATGTATTTATATAATGTAATCAACAAGTTTGTTGTGTAATCCTTAAGGGGGGTTCCCTAGGGTAATTTTTAGGAACAATGTAATAACGGAGGGAATTTTGGCATAGCGATGGAATGTTCTATTACATTGATAGTTAGCGGTTATGATAGGTTTGGATATCATACAATTATACCAGTTATATATCTCCCTATATATGTGTATGCGCCCACCTACATGAGATTATATCAATCAAGTTTGTTTTACCACTCTCTATCATAAAGGACATAGAAACCATTTTATAAAATTTTGAATGTAAACATTTCTATACATGAAAGAATAATACAGATTTTGGAAGAAAACTGCAAGAAAATCTTTAAAATCTAGTGCAATAAATGTTTCATTTCACATTAGATTCACCAAAGTGTATGATTAGAAATTTAAAAAGATGTATAAATCCTCAAGGGAAACCATAAAATCTTACATTTAGGCTAAAGATCGAATTTTACATAATGAAGAATGAAACTAACTCAAAATATTATGAAAATAGATAGAAAATTATACCAAGTTTGCATCCCTTGGAATCACCTCCATTGTTCTTCTCGACTTCTAGAAATTGTATTGTTTCTCTCAGATTGTGATTGTGCATAAAAGCATAAAAGATAAAAAAAATATGATAGTTGCTTGAATTTTTTAAGTGTGTCGTTCAATGAAATGAGAATGAAGATAGACATTTATATAGAGGATTCAGTTTCAATCAATGGATGAGATTTGTCAAGAGATTAACAGGGGACATTTGAGGATGGAGTGTGCACACCAAAGTTGTCATTCTGAAAAGAGGAGGAAATGATGAGTGAGAGCATGTTAAGTAGAGAAAAAATGAGTTAAGTGTAAATATAAATAAAATTATTTATTTTCAAGAAAAGATGTAATTTTGAAAGTGGGAAAAAGGAGGAAAAAGAAATAATTTAAGTGGGGAGGGAAATGAGAAAAGTGGAAATAAATAAAGCAATTATTTATTTTTAACAAAAGTGAAATACAAAAAGTGGAGAGAGGAAATTGGAAAGTGAAAATAGATAAATGAAATTTATTTATTTTCAACCAAAATGAATATTTCAATAAATGGATGTATTTATTTAATTATAGAGGAATTTATGAATTACGTGATTAAAATTAATTATTTAATTGCTGCAAAATAGAAAAAAAGGATACAAATTAATTATACAAATAAAAATTGTTTAATTAATGTGAAGAAGCAAATCAATTAAATGATTTTAACGTTAGAGGAAAGCATAATTAAATATTAATAATTATTTATTCAAGAATGAGGGAAATTAATTTTGAATTAGAAGAAAGGTGTTAGCCTATTTAAATATTAAAATTATCTAGTTTGTTGATAAGAAGATGTCGTTACAGGCATTGGAAAAAAATTAGTGCCTACAATTTGATATATTGTAAACTTCATCAATCTATATAGTATAGTGTCTAATTTTAAATTCATGCAACATGCTTGCAATCACAATATAAAAATTGCATAGTACAATATTTAAATTTTGTTGAAATGAAAAATTTGAACCTAAGCATTATAGCAATTTTTTTTGTAAAATATTGTAATTCCAAGTGTCTTCCTAACCTTAAAAATCTCTTGGTAAATAGGTAAACATAACTATCAATCTTAATAGCATTAAGCTCCCAATACCTATTTATGAATTTCTAATGGCTACTCTTAGATTTATTAAAAACAATAGAAGATGTCGGAGTTTAATTGCTATTAGTGTCTATCGATACTAGACTTGATATATATTCAATATATTTTGGCACACTAAACATAAATATTTTTCCACTTAACTTTGATAGATTATATGAGCTTCTTAATATTTACTTGGACTTTTATGAAGGAGCTAGCTACCTACACTAGCTATAAACCATTTTCAATAAGTGTGTCTAATTTGTTGTTAAAATTTGAGAGTTTGTTCTTTCTTATCATCCTTCATGCTATTCCTGAAAACTTCACAACAATTTAGAAATACTGGCTTCCATCCCTATTCATCCATATGTCTTGTTGTACTTACGTTTAACCTGCCTCTTGCAACCCTTGATAAAGACTATAGCTATCATATAAACCTTTATAAGGCATTGATAACAATCCATTACATATAATATAATGTATAATAAAAATTTGAAATTAATATACAATCAATTCATATTTAATCTATAATTTTTTTGTTGTAATTCAAAGTTATATTTTTTTCAGTCAAATCTATTATTTCATTTTTCAAGAGTAATAATTAACATGAATTTATAAATGATTTATTTTAACGCTCATTATATTTAGATAATGTTTAAAAGAATTTATGATCTTAATACAAACTATAAACATAACCTGAATATAATATATACTAAATAGAATATTCATATTCATAAAATGAATAGCAAATTCAGTAAATTGAATCTTAATAAAACGTCAACATTTAACACATTAAAAATATAGCCTACCCATATTAACTAAGCTATTTTTAAAATTCAAACTATTGCGCATTTAGCATCTATTGTCTGGTTATATATACAGAATTTGCCTGCAAACCAGATCGTAAAAAAGTTTATTTTAAGCTTCTATATTTACAACATTCACTGACGGAATATAACTTACATAACCACCTGGAAGGAAAACTCCGAGTTTACTTCCTACTCAAATCAAGCCTTAACTTAAAAAGCACCCTGCCAAGAAGAGCTAAAAAAATTAACAGGAAGTAAAGGTTTTTAAAACAGGTGACAATGGGAATCTAATAAACGTCCACTAGGTACTGTAGAGATCTCATGACTTGCTGTGTATCAGCCTCCATCTTTCCTTGGAGCATCCGGAGAACTTGACCCATGCTTGGCCTCTCATTCTCATCCTGTGCAATGCATACCAAGCTTGCAAGCATAGCTCTTCTCACCTCCTCAACATCCGCATGCTCTGCAATTCTTTCGTCCACGATACCCATCAAGTTTCCCTTTTGAAGCTGAGCTGCAACCCATGAGGGAAAGTACTGCTTTGTCTGTTCCTTCACGCTCATGTCCACGTTTCTTCGACCCGATATTATCTCCAACACCATCATGCCGAAGCTGTACACGTCTGCCTTGCAAGTAATTGCTAAGCCGTCGATCCACTCAGGAGCGATGTAACCTCGAGTTCCTCTCATGCTTGTCAAAACCCTGCTGAAATCTCTTCTTCACCAACTTTGTTAGACCAAAATCAGCCACCTTTGCGCTGAAATCGCTATCCAGAAGTATGTTCTTGGGATTTATATCAGAGTGAATGATTAGATCTCTGCATTCCTCGTGGAGATAAACTAAGCCTCTGGCAATGCCTAAAGCGATCTCGAAGCGTGTCTTCCAATCCAACAGCCTTTGTGATCCAGCGAATAGAAAGGAATTGGGAGAACCATTGGGCATGTACTCGTAAACCAGCAGCCTTTCAGATCCTTCTGTGCAAAATCCACAAAGCTGGACCAAATTGACATGCTGTATGTTTCCGATGGTGCTTATTTCTGCACGAAACTGCTTTTCTACCTGTGTAGAACCCTCTAATTTTTTAACTACTACAAGGGTATTGTCTAGGAGAGCCCCTTTGAAAACAGAGCCAAATGCTCCTTTCCCTAACTTATCTCTGAAATTGTTGGTTGCAATTTGGAGCTCCTTGTAAGTGAATGTTCTCAGGGAAGCAGGCAGGTCAGCTTCCGAATCTCCTCCCTTACCCACTATTCCACGCCTCCACCGAAGAAAGATTATAACAAGGAAAGCAAAAACAAGAACGAAAACACCACCGACGGGAAGTGAAATCAATAGGACACATCCTTGTTTTTTTCCTCCACTGGATATGGACTGTCCCAACTGAGAAGCAGCCATGCGAAGGAAGACGGGCTGGCTGTTTGATGCAACGCGAATATTGAACAGATCCCCAAACCACATTCTACAAATGGGAAGAGTAGAGTTAGTGAGATCAAAGGCTGTGCAGGAACAATTTTCCAGACATGCAGCTCTGCATGCTGATAGAGTTGGGTACTGTGAATATGGAACAGCTTCTTTCTCTGCTAAGGCCATGTCACTCTTTTGTAAGAAACCATCAGTGGTGCTGTTGGTTGGAGAGCAATGGAGAGAGCTATTGCGAAGGCATCCGCTTAACCACCATTCTTGTGAATACCAGGCATGTTTGTCTCTGGGATGGAAGCCCTCGAGACAACTGCAGAATTGAAGATTGTTTCTGTTGCATGCTCCATAAGCCCCACACATATCATAAACAAAGCACAGGTCTTTTGGCACAGACTAGATGTTAATCCAGTTGCTATTATAATGGTAGAAAGATCGTACATCTCCAGTTTTGTACAGGACTAGACACTACACAATATCAAATTTTTATATTTGAATATACGTGAAGTACATCTTTGTGGGGGAAATCTTTACAAAGGGTAATATAAAAGTTTTGGATGCGAAATTATTCAACATATCTGGCATACCGCTGAAATGGTCAACAACCCACTCTCCGGTGCTCTAGTAAGTAATATTGTCCTTATACACCAGCAAAAACTGCGTCTTGCCTGGGGCTGGATCCATTTCTATAGAGAAGGGCCTAGGTGCTGGATCCAACGAACTCTTCCAAGATGTTAGCTTCATGCCTGAAGATAATGATCAATCACTGAGTCAAAGCAAACTTCAACCCATAAAGGGATTTCTTCAACTTGTAGACTAAGTGATCTTTTTCTGGAACTTCATAACCCATAGGTTGTTCTATATAAACTTCTTCATCTATTTAACCATTAAGGAATGCTGATTTCACATCCATCTGAAATATTGGCCACTTGTATTGTGCTGCAATAGCCAATATAATCTTGACTGTGTCAAGTTGAGCCACAAGAGCAAAAGTTTCTGCATAATCCACTCTAGGAGTTTGTGCAAACCCTTTGGCAACTAGTCTTGCCTTATGGCGTTCTACTGAACCATCTGCATGATATTTTACTTTGTAAATCCATTTCACACCAATCACCTTCTTACCTTTGGGAAGTGGAACTAATTCCCAGGTATTATTCTTATGAATGGAATTCATTTCATCATTCATAGCATTAACCCATACGGGTTCTTTCACTGCTTCTTCATACACAGAGGGTTCAACTTTAATTGTACTAAACAAAGCAAAATTAGCAACTGAATTTATATTGGTACTCCTTTGATAAACATCAACTAAACTTCATACCTTTCGTGGAACGGATGCTGGAGGTGATGGTGGAGGTGAATCTTCACTTGAGTTTGTGCTACTTGAAGAACTAGGTGAGCTTGGAGGACTGGAACTGGAGCTAGAACTTCCACTTGAGCTTGTGGGGAGAGGAGGAGGAACACTGTTATCTTCCATGTTTAAGATTATTGGTGGATTTTTCTCCACATCGTCTTTCCACTGCCATACTCCCCCTTCATAAAAAATCACATCCCGACTAACTATCCATTGCTTTGTCTTGGGATTATAGAATCTGTAGCCTTTAGTTGCAGTAGAGTAGCCCACAAAGATACTAAGTTGGGATTTGGCATCCAACTTCTTCTGCTTTTGAACTGGAATATACACATATGCCAAGCATCCAAAGATGCAAAGATGAGCCACTGAAGGCTTGTGACCACTCCAGGCTTCCTTTGGAGTCAGATTTTGAACTACTTTTGTGGAGTTGCAGTTTTGTCCTTCATCTGAGCAAGTTGCCAATATCTTCACCAAATCTCTTCCAGTGGCCCCTTTTGCTGCCTTCCAAAATCAATTGGGACTCACCTCCATTGATCATTCAAGGGGAGATTGAAGATAATGATCAATCACTGAGTCAAAGTAAATCAATTTTTTCTATTTTTTCTAATGCTTTAAATCTGTAGTTTGGAAGATATGGTGATAGACATATGCTTTGATTTTTGTTTTGTTTTATGCTTTGTGTGAGATTTTGCCAAGATCAAGAGGCAATGGAAAGCACAAATAAGAGAGAACAAAATAGATGATAGAAATAAACTGTATTCTATCAAGATGAAAAATATGATCAACTGGATCATTAAGCATTACATACAATGAATATGAGCCTGATTATATAGGCAAGGCTATATGGATATGTGAGCACACAAACATGACATGTCGCTCAATAAGAAACAAGGGTAGGTAGGAGAAATAATATAATATTCCACATGAGGTGGATCACCCACTGAATGTGGAGTGTAACAACAAGATCACACCATAAAAGGTGGAAATTCTCCTACACACACTATCCCAATGTGGCACAAACACCCAAGTGTCTCATATCCAAACTACTATGAAATGCATTTCCTAAGTAAACTTAAGTAAAGTGTAATAATATCCAAGATGAATAATTATTTACACCAACACCCCCCCTTAAGTGCAACTTAGGGGAATGCACTAAAGTCTACAATGCAACTAAGCAATGCAAGATGGGTCCTGGCTACTAGGCCATGTTAGGTACCCATGTACAAATGCAAATGCATGAAAACTAATGCAATGAAATCTCTCACAAAGTGGGGAAAGAGAGAAAAACCCAATGGGAAAAAAACCTCCCCCAAAAGAGAGATGAAAGCTATACAAGAGAACTCTCATAGAAGAATATGAGGAACAAAACCCCATGTGAAGAAAAAGTCCCCCCCCCATATGAGAGAAGAAGAAGAAGAGAGACTAGGAAGCCCCCCCTCAATGTGGAATCTATGCCAATGATAGAAGATCGATGTATGAAGAAACTGCTCCACGATCATCGAACAACATTCCTCCCCTTAGGAAGAAACAAAACCAAAGGTGTATCCATGAAGTCTCCCCAATCATGAAGGGAAGATGTATGAAAAAAAAATCATGATGAAAGGAATCTCTGAAAACTGCTCAAGTGTCCCCATGTCAATACTGAAAGATACCCCCTCCAAAGGTGGTAAACTGTGTCACACTGCTGAAAAAGGCACTCCAAGATCTAGTGGAGATGGATGTAGAACATGTCCCAAAGACTCACATGTCTCCTCAAAACATAAAGTGACCTCCTCCAACTGTTGTACATAAGTATCCACAATCATATCAACCTCAAAAGAATGATCATGTAGAGAATGAACAAGAGGGTCAGAGTGTGCCCTCGCAGCAATTGAAGAAGGATCATCTTCATCAAAGAGAAGATGAATGTCATCAATGATGTCTCCCAAATCTACAATGTAGGATTCCACAAACAAACCTGCAATGTCTATCAAGTAATCATCCCATGAATCTGAAGCTGGAAGACAATGAATATCATGTTGCACTAAATCACATGAAGGCAAAACTGTCGCACTATCTGCATCATCAGGTGCAATAGGTGATGTGATATCAATATGAGGAGATGAATTACAAGGCTCAAGAGTGGGGTCACATGTGAGAATCCCCATGTTCAAGTGCCCAAAGTTCTCCTCAAACGCTGAACCATCACAAGAAGTGTGATCAACATGTGTAGAATCATCATCATCATCAACAAAATCTGAAAAGGAGTATAACTGAGATGCATGATCAACCACCCCAATCGCAATGATAGCTCTAGTCTCCAAATCTCTAATGAAAATTGACTTAGGTGTGAACTCCACAACTCTCTTAGTTGCACCATGTGTGATTTGATAGATGGAAAGGAGATTGTTTGTCAAGTGGGGTACACACAACACATCATTGAAGGAGTTATCCCCACTGTCAATAGATCCTTTCCCAATCACATCCATGTATGTATGATTTCCCATCAAAATCTGAGGCATGGTGCAAGGCTCAAATATAGAGAACATAGACTGTGAAGATGCCATATGATGAGAAGCCCTGAATCTAGAAGCCATCTCTCTGAATCATGACTGGTAGTAGCACAAAGAGCTTTTCCTTTTCTTGTCCCAAAAGAGTGAGTCTTCCCACTTGTAGAAGCCATGAATGCTTGCCCTTTTCCTTTTGAATGTGAGGAAGTGGAAGTTGATGAATCATCCTTAGGCAAATCAATGTTATGCTTTTTGATGATATGTGTGAGCTCATCAATCTTTTTAAAATGGCAACGACGCTCCTCGTGACCAAACTTTTTACAATAGACACAAGTAGGTTTCTCCCTCTTTGGTGAATTATCCCTCTTGGCAGAGGATATATCTCCTTGTTGTGGAGAGCGTGATGCTTTGTCCTTAGGCTTTGATTTCAATTTCTTCTTGTTTGAGTTGTCCTTTCCTTTGTTCCCTTGATTTGCCACTAATGCTTGAGACTTAGAAGCCTTAAGAGTGCCCATGCTTATCAACTTAGTTTGTTCCATCATCAACATTTCATTGAAAGCTTCAAATGTAGGCATTGTGTAGCTTGAACCCATTGTCATCCTATGGGTTTGGAAACTAGAAACAAATGTTGCATATTCTTGTAGAAGCTTGCCCATCAAGTTGAAGATCAATTGAGTATCTTTCTTATCAATGCCACAATCTTTGAGTTGTGCCCTCAACTCATTTGCCTTGGTGACATAATCTTGTATAGTATCAAATTTCTTGGGATCCAACATGGTGAGATCACTATCAATTTGATATCCCCTAATCTCATCAAATTGACCATACAAGTCTTGAAACTTTTGCCAAGCATCCATGATTAGAGTACACTTCTCAATATGAAAAATGAGATCCTTTGATACATACTTTCTTAAGGTACCAATTGCCATGATATTTTTAGTGAGCCAATCCAAGTGACCAACTGGATCAACCTTAGGATTAGCGAGAGCAACAATAGTTCCATCAATGTAATGAGTTAGTCCTTTTTCCATAGGTTTACTCCATGCATCAACTTTCCAAGTAGCATAATTATGAGGAGTTAAGAGAGGAAACTTATAAGAACCCATAGCAGCAAAAAGGAAGGAACACAAGAGCACAAAAGCACAAGAGACGCCCCGCACAAATTAACTCAATCAAAGTACCACCCCAAAAATGATGATTTTGGCACTTTATATGTAGTGCGTGTACAATAGGCCACTTGCAAAACAAGGCAAAGTGGACTTCTGATTTCAATTTACAACTTCTCAAAATGAGATCTAAGAGACTTCAATAAATACTGCTAGTGATCTAAACTGAGATCCAAGTTAAATGCAAGTACCAAATATGCCAAAAATGGCCAAATAATGAAAGTACAATTTCTACTTAAAATTAATGCAAACAAATGGCAGATTATGAAAGTAGATGAAAAAATATGCACTTTCAAAAAAAATGGCACTTGAAAAGGAGTCCATATGAGCCCAAATGAAGCCTCCAAAGTTGTAATAATCGGGATTTCACGATTTCTGAAAAACCTGTATCTGAGAAATAGAAACATCCTACACCATTGTACAGACCATGAAATTCTACCCCAAAAAAAAAAAATTGCTCGAAAAAAGGAGTTCGGATGAGTGAGATATTGCTATTTGAAAATCACCTGCAAAATTATAATTTCTGGAAAATTTCCGTCCTAGCTTCAAACTTCAAATGGCTCTAGATTTGGCCTCCGAAGTCCGATTTGGATGAAACAAAAGGCAAAACTAACTTTCTTAGACCTCCTCAATCCAATGGTAACCTCAGATTTGATCCATCAAGCTTCAATAATAACTTGCAATAGAAAGATCCAAAATGCAAACCCCAAATAGCATCAAATTTCTCTCAATTGGCAAACCAATGACACTCTAATGGCTCTGATACCATGTGAGATTTTGCCAAGATCAAGAGGAAATGGAAAGCACAAATAAGAGAGAACAAAATAGATGATAGAAATAAACTGTATTCTATCAAGATGAAAAATATGATCAACTGGATCATTAAGCATTACATACAATGAATATGAGCCTGATTATATAGGCAAGGCTATATGGATATGTGAACACACAAACATGACATGTGGCTCAATAAGAAACAAGGGTAGGTAAGAAATAGGTGTGGGTAGGTAGGAGAAATATTATAATATTCCACATGAGGTGGATCACCCACTGAATGTGGAGTGTAACAACAAGATCACACCATAAAAGGTGGAAATTCTCCTACACACACTATCCCAATGTGGTACAAACACCCAAGTGTCTCATACCCAAACTACTATGAAATGCATTTCCGAAGTATACTTAAGTAAAGTGTAATAATATCCACGATGAATAATTATTTACACCAACACTTTGTTTTCACTGTTGTACAAGCAGCAAGGCAGTCGATGACTATTTTTTAAGTTTTTTTGCTTTCTTTAATCTTTGATCAACTCTCTATTTATATTAGAGACTATGTAATAGTTTTTATTATTCAAGCTAATGCATACAATATATTTCTCAGTTCTAATAAATTCATAGCAGTCTTCTTCTTTTCAGTTTAGTTTTTTTTTGTTTGTTAAATTGAATAATCTTTCAATGCCTTTCCACATCTTCATTCCCGACAACCATGTGTCTGTTGGATACAAGAAACTCTCCCACACAATTTCAGAAATGTTGCAGATGCCCAACATAACAAAACTACCATAATCCAACATCATAGCTCTAGAGGCTATAGCTTTCTAGTTCTTTCTTGTTGACCATATTGATCGCCCATCTGAATCATATAGTTTGAGATAGCCGTCTGTTGTTAGATTCAAAACACCTGGCTTGTTTCTGATGGGAGTCTCCCTATTAGCCACCCAAACAATAGTCTTGTCAGACATTTGGGCATACCAAATGCCGATGTACTAGTTTTTTGTTTTGTTTGGAAAAAAGAATCCCAATTCGAAGGTGTCATTCTTTGAAAGTATGCTCTGATTTCCAGTGAGAGAAGATCCCAAAGTGATGTTGTCTCCACCAACTGTAAGGGGATCACAATTGTAAGGTAGAGTAAGCATATACAGAACTGAGAGGAAGAAATACCATGCAGACAGACTATTTGTGGCCATTTCGAAAAAACTTCAAACTCCCTTGAAACAAAACCCTACAATTACCCATAGGTTTGTTGTTGTATTATATAGATAGATCGGTAAGATTAACAAATATTTTGAATTTAATGGATCTTTGGTCTATTAGTGAAGTTTAATGATTCTTAATGTCTGGCAGTTAAGTTCTATATTAAATCCATGGTTTTGATAGAATAATACCCTAACTAATTTAACTTAATATTTAACCCAATAAAATTTCAACCTAAGACTCCATACTCAATTAAAAACACAAACAAATCTCTTCAAAATATCCATTGGCTTTGGCTTTTTGCCTACTAGTCAAATGCTATGAATATCCATCGGCCTGTTGCCTATTTGTCAAATGTTATATTAGGGCAGAATTTACAAATTGATGGTAAATTTTATTTGATTTATTAGGACAGAGCTTACAAATTGATAGACGCGGCAATAAAAGGACACCGCAATAAATCTGAAATTAATAGTTTTCTTGATATTCTAGAAAGGAAACCATAGATTGTATATGACACGGCACTAGAATTTCAGAAATTTAAGTCATAGATTGTCATTTATTTGATGGTCCGTAAATTACTGCTTAGTTTCTATTTGATCTTTCCAATCTTCCTTGCGAAGTCATGTGTGATGGGTCAAAATTATTTATTAAGCCGGCCACTTGAATAACAAAGTCTACACTGATAACGATTTCTTCCTGCACTCGGAAGGAATGGTAAATTTATTGACTGCGGTGGAATAGCAAAACAATTAATAAGCGTTTTTATCTCTTAACAATCCAAAGAGGTGGCATGTAGACCTTCCCTTCAGCATTAAATTCACTAATAACTAGCAATCGTATCTTGGTGTCCATCATTTTTTTATTTTTTTTTGCATACAATTGTACAGTACATGAGATTAAGTGGTAGGTAATTTAGCAAATTATGTTGCCTATGCAACAAAGGCCTAGAATTAGGATTATGTTATGTCTACAATAAGAGGAGAGAGAGAGAGAGAGAGAGCATTGGAAAGATAGTGGGGATCAAAGAGATTGAGGGGTACATGGATATATAAAAAGATAAAGATATAGGAAGTGATATATAGGGAGTAGAGAGGGATATAGAGAGAGTAGAAGAGATAGAGAGACGAGTGAGAGATAGAGAGGTAGAGAGGGAAGGAGAATGAGTGAGAGATATGGAGATAGAGATAGGGGAGAGATAGAGAGAGAATATAGAGATATAAATAGAAATTAAGATGTAGAAAGAGAGGGAGGGGGAGAGAGGGAGAGAAAGAGATAAATAGAGGGAGAGGAGAAAAGGATAGAGGTATTCATTTAACTGACTAATGTTTCTCATATCATATAACTCTACAAAATGGGAAATTATCTTCCTATCATTCTTATGATGGATGAGAAAAATGTCTAGGTGATAATTGTGTGCATCAAATTGTTGGTTGTTGGAAGGTGTAGTTGTCTTTTAGTCTCGATGCATGAGAATGCCTCATGGAACATAATTATTACTATTACACTAAAACACTAACCAATGACAACTAAATGCACTAGATATAGATGATTAAATAGTTTCAATTATCTTGCATAAGTAAAAATTCCTATCAATTGTGGACCTTGAAAACCGTAGATATAATATATTAATAAAAAATAATCATATAAATCTATTTATTAACAAATATTTATCACTAATAATATGAAAGCATAAAATTATTAAATGATTGATCCTTCATTTCTACAAACTATCATGTTGAATTCAAGGTCAAAATATGATGATATTTGCTCTTTTCGATATGTCTTTTCTTGTTTTTTAAATTATAAGTAATAATGTCTTGAATTAATATTAAAATTTATATAAAAAACTACAAGTAAAAGCTAAAGTATTGGACCCCAAATCACCTATACTTGATAAAGATTTTGTTTAATTCCTTGACTATTTCATACCCTTACTTATGAGAAGTAGAATATTCTCAAATTGTTGATGTTATAATTAATATATTACATATTTACATTATCAGAACTAATATTAATTATATTAAAATAAAGATTTTTTTGTATTTTAAAAATGTTTCACGTGTCTATTTATAATTTTACAAAAACAAATAAAATATCAACCAAAAAATAAGTTTAAAATTAAAAAGAAGGAGAAAATCTCTTGATGGGATGGAAAGATTAATGAGCTTTGTTGTAAATATAAATATATTTTTAAAATAAGATAATAAATTCTATATTTAAAAATATATTTATTGTTTATTTAAATTATTTTTTACAAATCCTTAAATTAAAATAGAAAATACTAAAAGCCAACTTCATTTCTTAATAATATTAAGTATTTGTATTAAAAAAAAAAGGATATTAATTTTATCTAAAAAATTTGACACTTAAAATCCAACAAAATTATATAAAATAAATACATATATGTTATATAAAAAAATTGAAGTCTTAAATATAACATCATCATATTAATATTGTATAGTCAAAACTATAAAATATTTAATTAAATAAAATATGAATATAATAAAAAAATGAGCTTATCAATTATAGACAATTGTATTTTCAATCCTTTAATAAAATGGATAATATTATTTTTGTTATATTATTGACAACTCTAAAAATGAATCTAAACAACAATTTAAAAAAGTTCTTTGTTGCCACAAACTAAGTAATTCGCCAGTCATAATATAATTTGCACATCAAAACACGTGAAAAGCAATAATTGGGATTGTGAAATAACAAGAATTTTCGCTAATGTGTCCATAAATTATGCGGCTGGCTTGTTCGGAAAAAACTAATAATTAAACAAAACCAATAAAATTGTTGTATTGGATCAAACAATTATTATTTTGAATATAATCAATGTTTTTATATAATAATTTTAAAATTAAAAAGATTGAATACAAGTAATACTTATTTGTTGAAAAATATATTGTAAAAGTTCAAATAAAGTAAAAATCTATATTTAAAATAGTTAATAGTATAAGTCTATTATACAAAAGTATATAATTGTGAAGGTAAATAAATAACTCTTAGAATGAATTGAAGTCAATTTAATAATCATTGTAGAGTAATACACACTAATAGTGAATAATTATCATAATATTACTTTGACAAATATATATGGTTTAAGAAAGAAAATATGAATAACAATACTTAAATGTGATAGTTAAACAATGGTGCAAACTAATGAATACTCTAACATCGTCTTGATCATTGTCCTACAAATGCAATTTTTTGAGTCTAGTGAATGGTTTTTGTTTATATGCTTGATTTGTACATTAATATTTGTAACTACAATTTTTTCCTTTACTCTTTAACTCAACTTGCCTCTCGAACAAAATCTTGGTCTTACATCCACTTGGTTGGCATCAATCTATTTTGTATTTATTTTAGAGATAAAAAATTTCAATTTTAAAAATACCTTGAAAGAATTGTCAGGTCACAAAGAACCTTTCGAAGATCAACCATCAACAACATCTAGAAAGATGTATATTAATTCAATTTTATAAAAATGTCAATTCACCTAATCTCTTCGTTAATGACCTATAATGTAATTAAGTGTTCATACATGACATCAAATCACACAATGTATATTTAAATAATTTCAAGAGATAAAGATAAAGGGAGCTAGTTTTGTCAAGAAGTGTATTCTATAGTGGGTAAGTACACCAAGATGGTGTGCAAAAAGGGGGGTATAAGTGGACACCTTTTTTTTCTAAAATCAGCTAAACCTAGACTTCAAGGAGCAATTTGATACTCGTCCACTCAAAATATGAAGATACCCAAAGAACAAATATTGTATTACTCTGAATCTAGTTTCCAAAATACTATTTCTTTTTAAAATTAGATAAGATTAAGGGTGTCAAATCCTTTGTGCATGAAAAATAGTTCTTGATTTTTCTGAAAAACATAACATAGTATTTTGTTTTATTTATTTTTCAAAACGGGTACATCCTGAAAATTAGATGCTTGTTCATGCGTGAAGCATAACTTGCATCAAAATAATTGAAAATGCAAATTTATTTTTTTAAGTGTAAAGAATCAAGTGCACTACAATAATATATATATTTTGTAAAATTTTGGATAAGTAGATCAAAAGTTATTAAAAAATGGTACACATATGTCTCTAGGAACTATGAAGACACTAGTTAAAAAACTAAACTTTAATATCTTAATATTGTCCAAATATTAAAAGAAAAAATGGTTAGAAAGCTCAAAAGACGTGTGAAATTATGGTGGTAATTTTACAAATACCTAGTTGATGAGGTGTAAACCTGATGATGACGAATTTGAGAAACCAATTTGATAAAACAAAACATGTAAAAAAGGAGGGAAATGGAGGGAAATCAAACTCCCAAGCCTCAACCTTGCCATCCAAGGCTATTAATGAGCCTAAACATGCTAAAATGCGAACATCTTTTTAAAAATAAAGGCATGAATGAGTTTTTAAATATAAAAGCCCATTCGTGTTTTTTAGACCAAAAACCCTGTACGGGTTATGTTGACATAAAAAAGGTTCCAATATATAGAACCCCACATGACCCCTAATGATACCATATAAGGTCCCTTACCACACCATATGATGCCCTAAGGGGTCATATTCATATGTTCTAACACATGTGTTGCGCCATTAGGACCCCACATGACCCCCAACGACACCATATGATCCCTTATGACCATATGATGTCCTAAGGGATCATATGATGTTCTAATACATGTGTGGCCCCTTAGGAGCCCACATGCCCCTATTGAAACCATATGACCCGTTAGCACACCATATGACCCCTTAGGAGCATATAATGTCCTAAGGGATCATATGGTGTGCTAACATGTCATATGGTGTTGTAATGCATGTTTGACCCACCTACGACCCCACATAACCCCTAACGACATCATGTGACCCCTTAGCACACCACATGACCCCTTAGGAGCATATAATGTCCTAAGGAGTCATATGGTGTGCTAAGGGGTCATATGGTGTTCTAACACATGTGTGACCCCTTAGGACCCCACATGACCCCTAATGATACCATATGACTCCTTAGCAATCCATATGACCCCATAGGACCATATGTTGTCCTAAGGGGTCCTATGGTGTCCTAAGGGGTCATAAGGTGTTGTAACACATGTGTGACCCCATTAAGACCCCACATGACCCTTAAAGACACCATATGACCCCTTAGCACACCACATGACCTCTTAGGATCATATGATGTCCTAAGGGGTTATATGGTGTCCTAATGGGTCATATGGTCTCCTAACACATGTGTGGCCCCATTAGGACTCCACATGACCCCTAACAACACCATATGACACCTTAGCACACCATATGACCCCTTAGGAGCACATGATGTCCCAAGGGATCGTATGGTGTCCTAAGGGGTCATATGGTGTTGTAACACATGTGTGGCCCCATTAGGACCCCACATGACCCCAATATTTTATTGTAGCACATATTCATTAGGCCCAACCCTATGTTTGATGACATCTCTACTATTTGATGACGGACGTGTGTGATCATTCCAAACTATAGTGACCAAGTTCCAAACTCCATCTTCAATCCTATCAGAATGAGGAGCTCTACACATTATTGCCCAATTGCCTTCCAATGTACTATCATCCAAATTCTTTCTCCTTTTCACATAACACTATAGTGTCTTCCTACTATATCCAATTTGAGATTAAAGTGAGGAGATTTTTTTTATTTGTAGTTTCAAAGTTGCAAGGATTTTAACTTCATTCTCCATCGAATCGTCTATCAGAATAATCCAATCTTGAGTTTTATGAAGCTCGTCATTAAATGGTTCAACAAGGAGGTTTGAGATGTTATTTTTAACAATGTGGCAATTTTTTATCAAGAACATATTAATAAGGATAAACTTGATTCTTCATCGTGGGATGTTCTTTATGGTAAGTTTGTATTCTGCCGATAAGGAAGTTTAAATCAAGTGTCTTCGGTGTTTCCATAAAATTGCAAAAGTATTTGAAATTGCTGAACTTGTAAAGACCACCGAATTAGGGAAAGTGGTGAGCTGGTTTTAAAATTGACATTGAACACCATTGGCAATAAGGGTACTATCGGCAAGTTGCTTTATTTTACCAAAACATAGATGGAGAAGTTTTAAGTTAATAGAAACTGGGTAGACATTGCCAACTTTCACAAATCGCTCACAAAGAGAGTTTCTCATTTGTTTTCAAGTCCAAAGAGGAGGTAGTTATAATAACTACTTATAGATAACTAATTCATCGAAGCATCATGTGAAAATTCACAGCGAAGGTTTCAGAAACTATCAAGCACATACACTGGCCAAGTGCAAAGGTGATCCTATAATTGTTATCGGCATCCTCCTGCCCGCCTGCCCCAGTGGAGCTTTGGAGAAGGTTATGGATATCCATCAAAGTATCAAGGATAGAGGGATTTTTTGAAATGTTATAGTTGCAAGTGCACTTGTACACATGTATGTGAAAGGGAAGCATGGAGAAGGAAAGCGGATTAATAGACAGAGCGCATGAATTGTCAACAGAATGCTCAACGGTAGCGCCGTCTCATGAGACAATGATTGCACGATATTGAAAATGAGATTTAGAAAATACTCTTTAGAAACTTTCAAGAAAATACAATGACAAACATAAAGCCCATTCTAACACCAAATTTGTTTGACAGAATGCCTCGAAAGAGAGGTAATCTCACGGAATGCAATGTTTGTGAGATTCGCAACAAAGACTTTAGAAAATATCTAGCAAATGCAAAATGTCAGATGTAAATTCAAACGCCACAACCTTCGCCAATGTTCTTCTTCTCTACCAATGCCGAGAGAAGAGCTTTGATAGTAGTTCATGAGAAGAAATATGAAAGCACAAGGTATGACACACATGCATAATGTAAAAGTACAAACTAAGAAGCTAATGTGTTCGACCGAATACCTCAAAGAGATACCATCTCTGGGAATGAAATGAAACGATTGCAGAATACAACCAAATATATTTGTTGAAGCGGCTTTAGAATTTTTCAAGTAAATATGCAATTGACAGGTCGAAGCCAAATACATAAATGATTTGTTGAAAAGGCTCCGTAAACTCTCAAGTAGATGCAAGATGTGGATGCATAGACAAGGTTAAATCATCGACAAAATTCCTCAAAGAGATCTCATCTCATTAAAGGCTGGGGTCATCAGATAATAGCAACACCAAATTATTGGAAAGGTGTAGTAGCCATGAAGTTCACTAAACACGCGTACAAAATATGAAACCATTCACAATGCACCCGAATCATTTGATAGAACACCTCAAAGATATGCCTTCTCATGATCTACAATGGTTGTTGGAAATACTCAAAATCAATTTATTGAAAATGATTTACGAAATTGGAGTAAGGTATTTCCAAATTCAACTCATCTACTCAATGTTGCAGAATACAAAGAAAAGAATTATTCATTGGCCACCATAGTGACAAGTTGGCAAGTTCGCATGAATTTGTATAAGTGGATACGATAAAGTCCCAAGACAGAAGATTATTTTCTAAAAGTTGTTGACTTTCTTAAGGAAAGTGATCAAGTGAAGAGTTAGTCATTGCAAAATTTTCTCATTGTTGACATGTGGGCTATCATTGCAAACGATATTATCACTATGTATATTCCAATGAAATAGCATTCATGTTCGCAAGTTGTGATTCTTTATGGAACAAATGAAAAAGGTAGATTTGAAGTCGCAAGGACTTGCAATGAAGTTAGAAAATTTGACATCTACAAAGTATTTCGGAGATGATTTTCATGATCTCAACTTGAGGAATGGTCTAGCTAGCTTTTGTTAAAGGTGCATCATTGTAAATTCTTTTCGGATATTAGCTTTAAGAGGTGTAATGAGAATTCGAAAAGTTTCAATCTTCTTGGTGGTGATTTGTGGTTAGTTACGAAAGGTGGATATTTGATTGCATGCAAAGGAGTAACTTTCCAAGTTGGAGTTGGAGTGAATTTCCTTGAAGACCAAGTTGTTTGTGATTGTAGGATGACACGGTGCTTACTTTGACCAAATTGATGACTTTCTTATTCTTTCAATGAGTGTTTCCACTTACCTTTTTGAAAAAGTGTCTTATCACTTATTGTAACTAAAGTTATAATTTTGGCTTTAGTTTTGTAAAAGTTAGGTTAATTTTAACTTTTCTTCAAAAAGGTAGTTATTCTAAGTGTTGATTTAGGTAGTTTTCCTAAGTTGGTTGTCCTAAGCAATTACCAAAAGTGGTTATTCTAAGTGGTTATGGATTAGTTATTGAAGGGGACTTATAAATACGAGGATATTTCATTTGTTAATGGAGAAATTCATAGAGAAATAGTTTGATGAATTTTGTTTTTATACTTTGTACAAAAGGGTTTTTGAGATTGTATAATTTCATGGGAATAATAAAGGATGTGCATTTAGCTCATATGCTCGATATATTCCTCTTGAGTTATTGTTACTAATTTGTCCATATGCAAATCATTTGTCATCTGTTGGAATGCTTAGGATTCATGCAATTGATATAATGAAACATTATCAAGCTTTGGTATCTTGGTTTGGATGTGCTAGAATTACTCAATCTCTTCATATGTTGAGATCTGTCACCCTTCTTTCATCATCATTGCAAGTCAAAACTCATCTTGTGCTTAAACCCCCTTTGCATTCAGTATCAGTTGTGAAATCCTATTTGGTATTCGTATGTCTATCATTAGGGTTTCTGTTATTAATCTTATTTTAGTTTTATGTTTTCTCCTTAATGTACTTTAAAGTTAAAAGTACACAAAAATTACAAATACCCCCTATCATACGAGGGAGCTACCCCTCTCAAATGCAAAGGAATATTGTGGCCTCACCACAATCTCTCCAACTGTTGGCACGATTGTTAATGCACATCGAGTGAACAAGGTCAATTTTGAAGATGAATTCGTAGTGACAAATCTGTTTACCAACATACCTTAAAAGAGTTGTTAGGTCACAAACAACCTTGCAAAGATCAACCATCAACATCATCTAGAAAGATGTAAATTAATTCAATTTTATAAAAATGGCAATTCACCTAATCTCTTCTTTAATGACCTATAAAGAAATTAAGTGTTCATACATGACATCGAATCACACAATGTATGTTTAAAGAATTCCAAGAGAGAAAGATAAAGGGAGATAGTTATGTCAATAAGTGTATTCTATAGTGTAAATGAGGGGTGTAGTGTAATGACATGATCATGTTAAAAAAAATCAATAAGAGCTCACATTAAAATATTTATAAAGGAATATCTAGAAAATCAAACATTGGTATACATGTTTGACATCTCTCGAATATAAAAAAATAATTTTAAAAATCAAAGTACAAGAAAAGAAAAAAGAAGAAGAATAGAATAGTTTAAAAAAACTAGCTCAAGTTTCAAAATTGAGTACAAATATTTGGCAAGAATTGATAAAATCAAAAGTATCAATTTTTTATTTCTAATGATCCTATTAAGGTTGTTTTGTATCCTTGTTCTTTAAATCATAGTGTGGAATGTATCATTTCTTTTAAGAAGGTTTATCTTCCTTCTTTCCCAATGATTCAAATTTGGTTGCATTATCTTCTTGGACAATTGTTCAAAGAAGGAAAGTTTTTCCTCCTAAGTTTCTCCTTCACATGCCAATCATTTGGATGAAAAGTTGTGTATGTTATAATTTATAGTTTGACCTAATGTTTGGACACAATGATAAAGAATTATTTAACACACGTTTAGAAAATTTGGGTAGCACCTCTTAACTTAATACTTCAATCAACACATGAAACTAAAGGTCAACAAAAATATAAATGATACAATAAATTTTCCACAAGAAATAAACTAAATAGCTAATATTTATCCACATTAAATAAAATATTTATCATTTATATCATTGAGGGTCACATACTCAAATCCTACTTCATAGTACTTATTATTTCAACTTAAGGATGTTATTGAGTACAAAGCTATACATATTTCATAGCAACTAGTTATCTCTAGTTTAGACATGTATAGATGCCGGAGTAAAAGCTCTTCAAAACTTCATAGAATCTTTTAATATGATTCCATTTAATATTGTTCTAGAAAACCACCTAACAATAGAATATAAGGCATGCCTCTTATCCCCTTTCTCTTATTTGCTAATTCTTTATCTTATGATAGTTGAATCAACTCTATGTTTATTTATGTAAAATAAATTTAAAATATATTTTATGTTTTATTTAATATTTTAATTATATATCAGATGAATAATCATCAATATCAAATGTAAAATACCCATATTAAATATACTATGTATAATTTTCATGTTTAAAAGATAAAAATAAATACAAAACCAAAAAAATAAAAATTCTTAACTTTAATCTTAACCATTTAAATAAATAAATATAATTGAAACACCTCACTCAAACAAGTCTGAAAACTTTCAATATACATCATAGACAACCCTTACATTCAAGTATTACCTTTTTTTAAAATATAGCCTTATACTTCATAGCTTCTCCTAATTTTATTTTTCTTTATGCATTCTCATATGCACCTCATTGTCCTCATATTCTTCTTTAATCATTTCACGTGAGCATATGCAATATTTTTTCTCTTCCATTCTCCATGCAATATCCCTCTCCTCAAACCCTCATCCACCATGGCTTAAACTACCCTCCCTATTATGGAAGATGCACCAACACTTCACCTTTCTTCAATAGAAATGGTAATCTTGGTCATAATAAACACTATGAAAAGATTAGACAACGAAGATTTTCAATATTTCAACTTCATCAAGATGAAGTGGGAGATATGTAATAAGGACCAATCCCTCCCTTTTAATTGATATTCATGTATTTTATTTATAACCCAATGACAACTATTCTTTTTTACCTTAGCATCATCTAGATGTCTACAACTTGGACATCACCATTTAATCAAATGCCTTTGAAACAAACATCAATCACAACTAATTCTTAAATGTATGTACCTAAATCTAAATTTTATTGAGATTGATTAGCACCAAATGTTTAGACTTAATTATGCCGAAGGCATCTCTTATTTGAGATGGGTGAGCTGATTTTTAAAATCAATGATTCAACATTCATGAAAACATATGCAAGATGATTAAAACTATTTCATCCATTGATTTTTTTCACTTTTCTTCATCATCAACACTATTTGCATATTTTCCCATTTATTTCACCATTACTTTCTTTTGTTTGGCATTGTCAACAACATGACACTATTTTTATCCTATACTATTTTTTAGCATTCACTACCCATGTACTCTATGTTTACCCACAACTTGGCACTAATATTGATATCTCTTCCATGTCGCACATTTGACATTTAATGACCCGCTCGTGAATTTCGCTAGCAATGAGGACTATGTAAAAATCTACTTTGGCATGGTTTTTAAATAGTTTTATTGCAAACTTTGGTCATTTTTTTCTCCTTAGCGTCATGGACAACACAACACAATATATATTAAGAGGTAGCATTTCTTCATTTCATGATAATTGTGTTGCCACATCAGTACGAAGGATGTATGTTTGACCTGTACAATGAATGAAAATCTATCAATGCACATAGTTTTAAATTTAAAATAATTAATAACTATGGATAAATGAGTTTCCTTATATACCTAGATCACATAGCTATTTGGAGCTCTGATCAGTACATAACAAATGTGCTAACATATAAATACAGTAATAAGTTACTTTTGTTTAATTTTTTTTTTAGGGCAAAGTGCAAAATCATAATTTATATTATTGATAAGAAATAAAATATATATAGTAGAAGATGTTATCCAAAAATAGCTAGTCCATATTGTAGCTCAAACTAGACACTTCAACAAAAACCACAAAAAAAATTTTAAAAAATATTTCAAAGAGAATTGCTCAATCTAAGAGACTATTTGTAGACCCAAAACCCCAAAAAACCTAGCTCAAAGAACATTGCTCCATCTGAGAAACTATTTGCAAAATCAGAATGTTCTAGTTATATACCCTGTACAAGCTACATTTCATTAGTATAAATCTATGGGGATAGCTACATATAATAGTAAAATTCATTATCTTAGCAAACGAAAGCCAAAAATATATTGTTCCATACAACAATCAGAGAAATCATAGGGCACTCTAAGTATCTGGTGAGTTCTCTCCTGTCACCTAATGCCCTACATTGTCCTCCTTATAAGTATTGTTGCCTAACTACAAGGCCACAAAGTACCCTTTTGGTGCTCCAACTACCCTTTCTACAGCAGGAGCCTTCTCAACCCTTTGATGGTGAGATTAGTGTAGCACCAGATGATGAACCGAGTAAAAAAGATCTAAGAACTAATTTGGCTCCATTGAAGAGATTAGCTCAAATAATAAATCTAGCTCATTCTCAAAAAGCTTGTAATTGTTAGATTCAAGTCCGATTTTCATGGTATTGTATATGCTCACATAGTGGGACTTCTTTAGAATTTTCTTTGGGAAAATACCACCCACCCATCCCTTTCCATTGAACAAGTTATATATTTTTACTACCCTTTCAATATCATTGGGGGAGATGAATCCCTCTTTGACATAACATGAGCACAAATGCAACACATATCCATAATTCTAAAGTCAAAAAAATTGAATAGGAACACAGATACAACCTAGGATGGATAAAGACTATGAGGCACCTTATGGCTAAGAGCCTCTCCTCCCATTGTAGTGATTTGTCGTTGAATCTTCACATAGTCCCACTTGAAAATTCACTTCAAGTGCTTCATTGTGTAGGTCTCAAAGATTGGGAACTCCTAGCCTATGAATGTTATTGAAATGTGGTGATTGAGCAGCTTATATTCCATTGCCATTAACACCAATGAGTGAAGAACACAGAGACAAGAGAAGGATGAGACAAAATGATGCTTTTCTCCCCTTAAATCCATCACATAAAAATTTCACATGAATTTCGGGATGCGATGAACTCAAGATAGAAATTGACTCATACGAGGGAGGGATTTAACATATTTTAAAGGTATTATCAAAGAACTTTATGGGCATCCCTAATGATCACTTGAAACCCTTCACAACCATTATAGTCATTTCCATTACTAGGGAAGCTCTAAGAAGGTGCCATAATATCTAGGCAACATATCAAAAAGAAAATATTTAATGCAGCCTCAAAGGTAATGTCGATGTGCGATGCTAGCTCTTCATCTTTCCTTGAAATCAATCCATATATTGCACACTCACTATAAATATTCCACCTCAAGCGCGAACATGGCCACTTGTCATGCTCTTTATGATGCTTGCCACATTTAAATTGTGTTGTCAATCTTGGATGTGCTTCATTGTGGCTTCCACCCACTACACATAGTGCTTACATCATAGCCTGAAATATCCGAGTTGGAAAAAAACACATAAAAGGTTAATTAAAAGATTCATTAATGAAAAAAAGGTGTGAGCTCCTCATCCAAGCGAATATCTTATGAAATTATCTTGATCTCCCCCAAATTTAGCTAACATCCTTTGTTGGCAAGAGCATTTTCTAGACCATTTTATTCTCTGAAACAATTTTTAATGGCATAATTACCAAACTTCTCTAATATCTCCTTATCCTCCTAAAGGATGTACCTCACACTCCAACTTGCAGCTTCTAGTTTCTTGAGGGCTGAGATTATATTCATAGAATCTTCGTCAATAATTAAATCTTGAGTGCCAAAAGTGCACACCATACATAATCCATAAACTATTTCTATGGCTTCTACAATATTGTTGGTTCCCTCTAGTATGCATCCAAATTCTGCATGCAGAATGTCACCCCTTGCATCCCTAATAACGTATCCAACCCCATATGTATCGAGATTTCCTTTTGTTGCATCATCAAAGTTGACCTTCCACTAGAATTTATCTAGAGGCTCTCACTTGATATCTTTTCTATTCCTTTTACTGTTTGAGTTCCTAAGAAGACTACCTTTAAAGGGAAGAGTTATTCCTAACCAAGCCTTAAGAACACTGTCATCCAAAGAAGTATAAGAAAATTCCATGCTTTTATGCATGATTGTATAAGCCTTTACCACTTCTGAGATAGACTTTTCTATATTCTCAAGAACATGATTAATCTGGTTTTTCTATTTTCTAAAGATTCCTCTATTCCTTTCCCACGAAATGTTCCATATAAGAATGGTTGGAGAAACTTCCCATATAGCTGCAAAAAAATATTTTGAATACAACTTGAGCTATCCTTCAAACATCATACTCAAAGAAGATGGAAAAGGGTGAGACCAGTGCAAATTGTTACAAAGCCAAGTCTAGTAGTCATAAGCAAATGCATAATTAAGGAGAAGATGATCTATAGTTTCAATCTCTTTATCATATAGTACATAGGTAAATGTCAGTGCTATCCCCAAGCTATCGAGTCTCTCATTGGTGATAATTCTACCTTTTATGGCTAACCATGAAAATTATCCTACCTTTGGAAGTCCTACATTTGACCAACAGAAAGAGAAACACCTCTTTTTTTAAGATGTGTGATGAGACTCACTTAATGTTTCATATCCTTCCCAAACTATATACATACCTGACTTTAATCAAGACTATATTATCCTATCACTTCCCTTCCTAAAATGAATGGTCCTATTAAGCTCCACTTGAAGTTTCAACTTCTGAGAATGGGGGGTCACCATCTTTGAGAAATCTTTCCACCTAGCTAGTGGCAGACAATCTTGTGAAACACTGGTAAGGTAGTTAGATACTTTTAAACCTCAATTTTCTTTAATGAGTCTTCAATTCCTCCATGTTGTCTAATCTAGCAAGAGGGGGATGTCCATTCCATGACTCCTCCCAAAAGAGAGTGTTTTTTCCATCATGAATCAACCAAGAGAGATAAGGAAGAAGAATTTGCCTACATATGACCATAAATTTCCACATTTGTGGTCCTAATGGGAGTTATAATGCTATAAATATCCTTTCCAGATCAGCTGAATCAAGATAATTTTCTACTATGATTGAAGCCCATTTAGATTGGGGATTCAAGTAGAACTTTCAAACTAGCTTATTACCCAATGCTAAATTCTAAATTTCCAAGTTATGAAATCCTACACCCGCACTATTTTTAGGATTACAATATTTATCTGGAGCCAATAAATGAGTTTTCTCCTCTAATTCTTTGGGTCCTTTTCAAAGGAATTGTTTGAGGCTTGACTCAACTAAAGATTAGACACTAACATTATATAGTTTAGTATCCTAGGCAACACAAATTTTATCATTAGATAGCCTAATTAGTCATCTATCATTAGATCCCACTAAGTAGAAATAGATTACTAAGTAGGCTTAATGAGCCTAAGTGTATTTAAATGTGTTAAGTCTATATATTAATAATTTAAAATCAAATTCAACTATTTTAAATCACTAGCATATATATCATAAACATTTATCTAAAAGATGTTGAGATCTATCAATCTCAATGCATGTATCGAATATGCATCTCAAGAGACTTTTTTCTATGCAACATATAGGATCCACCTTTGACCATATTTATTAATTAATTAAAAAAAAGAGTACAATGAATTTTTTATTTTTAATTAATAAATAATCATAGTCAAAGGTGCATCTTGTATGTTGAATAGATGTTTCCCCTAGGGACTAATATCTCTATGTGCCTTTTAGATAGATGTGCTTAAGAAATCTATTCTAGTAATATATAATACTTATATTTTATTTAAATATCTACTATATATAATATTTATTTTGATACATATCATATATCTAGTCTTCAATTTTTTGAAATGTATTTAATATTTTCATATATCATTTTAATTAATAATATAAACAATGATGCAGTCAAGATTAGGGGGTCTTATCAAATTGTCCAATCTTGTAGCCTTAATATGCCATCCAATACATTATGTGGAAACTGTTGGAAAGAGACACTAAAGGCATGTTGAGATGTTGTCATTGATGGCAACTCATATCAATATTGGCATCCACACTTCATGATTTTATCATTCCAAAAGATTAAGTAAAGTTTACTTTAGTCCAATAAGGTTCGGTAAGATAAACAGGGTATCTGACAAAGTGTACAGTATTTTAATTGGAAGATTACTTTGGTTGAGTATTTTTCTTTGCGGATTTGAGCGATGTGTTGTGGATATGCAATTTACCTTATTCTAGGTTTATAGCCTCCAATGATAAGTTTTTAGTAAGTTAGAAGATCCGATAATCATGTTTTGGTTAGAACAATGGTTATCAGTCATAACATGCAATGATAAAGTTTGTGGATCTTGTGGATCAATTTTTGTGATTGTTTGAGTGTTCTAGGTTGATGAGCCGACCTGTGGGAAGCATGTGGATATTTTGTTTTGGTCCGCTTAATTATTTTTGGTTTAAATTGAATCTGACTTGTGTACACGTTTTATCTTTTATGGCATGTTCTTGAAGCCGACTTGGTGGTGACCTAAATTGGTGATGCGGATATAAGATAGGTTTATTTGACCATTTTGGTATTCAATGATTGTATGGGATATGTGTATGAGTGATTGTGAACAGTTTCACGTACTTAACTGAAACTATACTGAGACATTTTTTGATGCTACGTCATAGTTCAAAACTTTATTGTAATCTCTTACAAACATTTGTAAGGTAGTGAGCCTTCTGGGTTGTAGCTCTTTTCTTATTTTGAGCAGTGAGCTCTAGGTAGTGCGCTTGAATGCATGTGCATTCCCCTTATGTAATATTTCTATACTTTTATCAAAGTATATTAATATCATGGGTTAGAATCCCATCGTGGTTTATCCATTAACTATGTTTCCACGTAAAAATCTTGGTGTTATGGTGTTGTTGATCTTTGCCTTGTATTTCTGCATTTTAATTTCTTTCATATGAAATGTCTAGCATCATCAATAAGCATCTAAGATGTCGATAGAGTCATAAGTATAAATCAAAACATCACCTAACAGTCTAGATAAGTCTATCAATGAACAAATGAAAATATAAGTCGAGGAGGGATACTACAAGTTTTTTGGATTGGGCTAGTAACATCAATCCTTCTACCTTCACCAAATATTCAAAACTTGTCACTTTTATTAATGAGGGATTTTGAATGGTTAAACCATCCCTTAGGCACATTATTACATGCCTAATGGGTCCCTAGCTCAAAGGTATAGATCTTAGGGGTCTATTTTTGCACTTTAACCAATAAAATTGACCAAAAATTACTCCTTAAAAGACCCATTCAAAGTTTAATCCAAAATTTTAAACTTCACAAAGAGTTCCCAAACTCTAAAATCAGTTGTGCACCTAATCATCTCACTCAAAATTAAACACCCTCACAAATCACAATTAAACTTGATTCATATCGTCAAACCTCATAACCATAATTATCCAATCTATTATATTATAACATTACCTTTTGAGTCTAAAAGGGTTAACCTATAAATTCATTATATAAATTTGGTCAAGATTGTTTTCCTTTCTATTTGTGGCACAATTACTTTCCTACATATTAGTCAACACAATCATAAGCATAATTAGACCACAATAGTATATCACATTAGATTATAGTTGAAATAACATAATTTTAATTGTAAATCATTCACCTAACAAGTTACTAATTAAATTTTAATATTGTACAATAATCCATCTTATAAATGTAAGATATATTCGATAAATTACAAGTGCATGTAGTATCTCCATTAAATAGTATAATGGTGATAAAATAAAATATGAACTACAAGAGTTATTAGTTCCTTACTAGAAATCATTTCCAATGCATTGTTAAATTTTCCGTTCATTGTTTAAATACATTCACATCATAGAATTCCAAAGAAAGACAGATAGACAATTTCCATCAAATTGACCAACGAAATTAAGAATATTGCCAACATGACAACACGCAGTTCATTTTATTGATCATCTTTAATTTAAAGGAAAGGCATTAAAAAAATTAGTGTTGTATCAGTGTAGACTTTGTTATTCAAGTGGCTGGCAAAAACAAAACACTTTTAAACCACCACACATGACTCCGTGGGGAAGATTGGACAAAACTGTAGAAAACAAAGACAAAAGTGATATTAGACAACCAAATTTCTATTGTATTATGTGATATGAAAAGATAATAATTTATGGACCATCAAATTTGAAACCATCATAGTCTATTAATTTTTTTTTAGAAATTTCAAGATAAGTATTAAGTTTACTTAAGTTTTAGGTGTATTGTTGTTATATACAAATATATAACAATCAAGTTTATTCAAGAATATGACTTGATTTTTTCGATTATCAAGAAAAGAATTAAGTTTTAAGTCTAATATTGTGTCCCATACTAATATATGATAATCAGATTCTAATGAACATGATTTGGTTTTTCGGATTATCAAGAAAACTATTAAGTTTTAAGAATATTGTCGTGTCCAATACAAATATATGACAATCACAGTCACTGAATATGATTTTATTTTTTGGGTTATCAAGAAAAGTATTAAGTTTTTAAGTCTACTGCGATGTCATGTACAAATATATAACAACTACAGTCTATTAAATATGACTTGTTTTTTCAATTATCAAAAAAAGTATTAAGTTTTAGGTCTACTGTTATGTCCTATATAAATATGTGATCATCACAATTTATTGAATATCACTTAATCTAGTGGAATATCAACCTTATTTTTTTCAACAATTGATTAATCTATATCTGAAATCTTATTAAAAACTTTTGATTTTACTTCAAATGTATAAAAAATTGTGAAAATGATTCTTGGTCTCAATGCACTTCATAAAACGAAAAAATGAATATGCCTTTGTTCATTGAATTTGCCATGTATAAGACACCAATAAACCAATGTGTAATTGTCAAGCTTTGCTCCAAGCACATTTTCACATATTAGGTAAATATTTTATTAATATTTAAATTCTAATAAATTAAAAAAGAAAATTTTTATTTTTTTATTTAATTATTTTTCAATTTAAAATATTTATTATTTATAATTTTTTTTAAATCTTACTTTTACTAATATTTGAATTTTCATAAATTTTGACTTTGCATTTAGCTTATTCTATTTTTATTTTAATTAAGATTTAAGTTTGAAATTCATTTTTAATTATTTATGTCTTTTTATGAAATTAGAAATAATAATTAAAATTTATTAGTATAATTTAATTTATAATTAATTATTTTTTAAAAAATTTAACTTATTGTATAACAAATATATTTTTAATTTTTATTTTAATTTATATAATACATTTAATTTATCTCATCATCTCTTTATGTCTCTCTATCTTCTCCTCTCCCTCTTCCTCTCTATCTCCCTCTCCATCTCCATATTCCTCTCCATCTCTCTCACTTATCTCTATCTCCTTACCTCTCCATACATCTCTCTCTCCCTCCCTCCCTCTATGCCTATCTCTATCACTCCCTCTTTTTATCCCCATCTCTCCTTATCTCTCCTTATATCTCCCTCTCTATGTGTGTCACTCTCTCTTTTTATATCCATCTCCTATTTATCTATCTCTATTTCTGACTCACACACTCCTTGTTACTCTTAGACATATTTGTCTCAACATCTCTCTCTCTCTCTCTCTCTCTCTCTCTCTCTCTCTCTCTCTCTCTCTCTCTCTCTCTCTCTCTCTCTCTCTCTCTCTCAAGTCATATTTATTTCTCTAACTCTCTTTTCTATCTTCATCTCTCCCTCTCTTTATCCCTATTTCTCCCTCTCTTTCTATCACGCACTTTTTTCATATCTCTCTACATCTCTCTCTGAGCTCTCCTTTCCTCTTCTTTCCTCTCCATCTCTCTCTACCTATTTTATATATCTATTTCCCTCTCCACCTATTGCAAACATAACATGATCTTCTTGGTAATCGAACCTAGTTATCTTCCTAATTAATTTTTGTTTTAGTCATGTTTGCAACCATATAACTAGATGCATAATTGGTTTTAAGCTATCACTTCTTGATTGAGACCTTGGTTGCACAAACAACATCAATTTTTAAATGTCCTACAAATTGAATCTGCACACTAAACAATTGTATGCAAAATACACCAAATTTTTTTCTAATTGATCTTTCACACCTCTTTGGCGTACCCATTGTACAACAAAGACTGATTGCTATTTGAATACTACACAATGATCTTTGGAAAAAACCCCAATCTTTTCCCTCATACCATAACAATAAATATCAATTCAAAATAATCTCTATTAATATCCCACTTGTGAAAAATAATTTTTTGATAGAATGCCTTCTATTGAAAAATTTGCATTTGATTTCATTCCATATTTTGGAGGCATCTTTTCTCTCCATATGTTGTAAACTTTATCTCAAACATTCTAAAGAACCATTAAAAAACAAACAAATAAAACCTATTGGACCAAAATATGCATCTTTGAATAAATTCATATCAAACCTGCTACAAAATCAATCAACATTCAACTAGGCAAATAGAATACCAGAGGAGACCAAAAAATATTTTATTTTGACACATCATATATCCTACAGAACTAACATAATCCACAATATAATCAATCTGACATGACTCCTTCCTACATTGTAACAAGGAATAGAAAATTTCTACACTTTAAAAAAAGATAAACTTATGTGCTTTCTTTTTCACAAAGCTCTATCAGAAAAAAGAAAACTTTATAGCCTCTTTTGTGAGAATCCCACACCTCTATTCAATATCCTTGAGTACAAATGATTTCCAACAGTTTCACTTCTCACTATGTTGCAAACATAACTTCCTTCTAAACATTTTGAGTTTTCAATAATTGCTTCTATCCACCATGCAATATGCAATTCTACAGACCCCCAACATTAACAAAACATCCATGATCACATTACCCTAACACTAAATGAAGAGCGAAGAATTGATAAACTAAACCATCATTGCAAATTAGTAACAAAATGATAAATTGATATTCAATTCCCAACTATCTAATTATCTAACTATTAATTATAAACAAACTGTTATTCTATTTAATCTAATTTATTTATTCTAAAACTGAACAACTAATGTAATATTCTCCAACATAACAATCCATAAATTATATCATGTTTGTACCAAAAATGATAATCATATGCATACCCTCGTGAACAAAATGCATAACACCAAGCATCATATAGAAAAAAACCAACATATGCATTACAAAATCACATAAACTATCTATCTTGTACCTTAATAAATAAACCATAACCATAATGATCGATCACATATATAACATAGATAAGTCATACAACCATCTAAAAAGTATATAGAAATGTTCATCCCAACCATCCATCATCTACCTTAATACATAAATCAATAACCATAATCATGCATCACATAAATAACATCCATAAGCCATATAATGATCCATAAAGTATATCAACATGTTTGTATATGACATGTTCAAAAAACATTTGAATAAAGACTTGACAATTCACTTACATTGACAAAAAAACCCTCTCAAATGTGGAGAAAAATTATTCATTCAATATCAATAAAGACTTGACAATTCACTTACATTGACAAAAAACCCTCTCAAATGTGGAGAAAAATTATTCATTCAATATCAATTTCTTCAATTCATAGTAATTTGTCACTATTCAAACTTTTTTGGCATAGTAGAGACTTGACAATCACAACCCAATACAAACACAAATTTGAATTTTATTTAATAGTTAACATTGTATCAATTCTCTAATAAAATAATTATAAATTTAACTATAAAGCTTTCCTCAAATTTATAAGATGTTTTATATAAATTACAATTGAAATAACATTACAACTTTCGATACAAGTACAACGTATGTAACTTTTGAGTTGACCTCTTGAAGTCTCTGTGTTCTTATAAATTAGAGTAACATGTTCGGTTTACCATGGGCTTTTCCAATGTACAACGATCGTGTCTGGTCGATTCGAAGTCTTTATCCAAGTTGCAGAAGTTTTGAACATTTCGATTCAACACGTTGGATTGACTATGATTAATAAACAAGACTCGTTTACTTGTCTGCACAAGAGTGTTTGAAAGGTAAAATAATAATACGCAAACTATGTCAATTTTACTTACAAATAGTTTAACATGTAAACTAAATAGTATTTGAATAGAGTATAGTCCGACAAAGACATTCAAAGCGTAGTTTGTCAAACACCGTGCCGTCTCCCGCAAAATAAAAATAACGTTGCGACGTGAAGTGATTGACTGCCTTACATACGTGTCTTCCAAGTAAATTTGAAGTAAACGAGACGTGAAAGTGATTGTCGGACTTACCTATGTACCTTCGTTCCAAAACCTGTGCGAAATAGTGAGAAGATGTATTACTAGGGCTTTGTTCCAATAGCGTTTAACGTTTCAGACAGACAATAGAAATGGCCACTGATAGTCTGTTTGTATGCTATTGCTTCCTTTCAGTGCTTTATATGCTTTCTCTACCTCACAATTGCCATTCCCTGACTGTTGATGGTGGAGACAGTATCGCTTTGGGGGCCTCTCTCACTGGAAATCAGAGCATAGTTTCAAAGAATGGCACCTTCGAATTGGGATTTTTCTGTCCTAATGGAACCAATCACTGGTACATCGGTATCTGGTACGCCCAAATCACCGAGAAGACCATTATTTGGGTGGCTAATAGAGAGACTCCCATCAGAAACAAGCCGGGCGTTTTGAAGCTATCAACAGACGGCTATCTCAAACTATATGATTCAGAGGGACGCTCAATTTGGTCGACAAGGAAGAACCAGAAAGCTATAGCCTCCAGAGCTATCATACTTGATTCCGGTAGTTTTGCTATGTTTGGTGAACACACCATTTCGGAGATTGTCTGGGAGAGTTTCTTGTACCCGACAAACACAATCTTGTCCGGAATGAAGGTGTGGAAAGGCATAAAGCTAACTTCTTGGAGAAGCTCGTCGGATCCAGCGCCTGGACCCTTCTCTTTCCAAATGGATCCAACCCCAGGCAAGACGGACTTTTTGCTCCTATATAATAACAATATTAGTTATTGGAACAGCGGAGAGTGGGTTGGTAACCAATTCACCAACATGCCAGAGATGTCTAATAAGGACTCTTCTAAAATTCTTAAGAACGCCTTTGTAAACATTTCTGCCACAAGGATGTACTTCACGTTTGATCAAATATCATTATTTGATAGTTTCACTCAGCGCGTAGTCCTCGACAAGTCTGGAGATCTAGCAGCATACTATCGAATTGGTGGTAGCAGCCAGAATCTTATCTGGTCTATACCTCGAGACCTTTGCCTTGTTCTATAATCTATGCGGTGCTTACGGAGCATGCAACAGGAACAATCTTCAATTCTGCAGCTGTCTCGAAGGCTTCAAACCAAGAGACAATCGCGCCTGGTTTTCACAAGATTGGTGGTTAAGCGGATGCGTTCGTAGTAGCCCTCTCCACTGCTCTGCCACCAACGGTACTACCGATGGTTTCCTGCAAAAGAACGACATATCCTTAGCTGAGGAAAAAGCAGTTTCATATTCCCAATACCCAACTCTATCAACATGCAGAGCTGCATGTCTGGAAAATTGCTCCTGCAAAGCCTTCGATCACACTAACTCTACTCCTCCCATCTGTAGAATGTGGTTTGGGGATCTGTTCAATGTTCGCGTTGCATCAAACAACCAACCTGTCTTCCTTCGCATGGCTGCTACTGAGTTGCAACAATCCATATCCAGTGGAGGCAGTAACCAAGGTCGTGTCCTTTCAATTTCACTTCCCGCAGGCACTGCTTTCGTTCTTGTTTCAGCTTTCCTTGTTATAATGTTTCTTCGGTGGAGGCGTGGAATGCTGGGCAAGGGAGGAGATATGGAAGGTGAGACTCTGCCTGCTTCGCTGAGAACATTCACTTACAAGGAGCTGCGAATTGCAACCAACAATTTCAGAGATAAGTTAGGGAAAGGAGCATTTGGCTCTGTCTTCAGAGGAGCTCTCCCAGAAAATACCCTTGTAGCAGTTAAAAAATTAGAGGGGTCTACACAGGTAGAAAAGCAGTTTCGTGCAGAAATAAGCACAATCGGAAACATACAGCATGTCAATTTGGTTCGGCTTTGCGGGTTTTGCACAGAAGGATCACAAAGGCTGCTGGTTTACGAGTACATGTCCAACGGATCTCTCAATTCCTTTCTATTCGCTGGATCACAAAAGCTGTTGGACTGGAAGACACGATTCGAGATTGCTTTGGGCACTGCACGAGCTTTAGTTTATCTCCACGAAGAATGCAGAGATCAAATCATCCACTCTGATATAAAGCCCGAGAACATTTTGCTTGATAGCGATTTCAACGCCAAGGTGGCTGATTTTGGGCTGGCAAAGTTGGTGGGAAGAGATTTCAGCAGGGTTTTGACAAGCATGAGAGGAACTCGAGGTTACATCGCTCCCGAGTGGATCGACGGCTTAGCAATTACTTCCAAGGCAGACATGTATAGCTTCGGCATGATGCTACTGGAGATGATATCGGGTCGAAGAAATGTGGACATGAGCGTGAAGGAACACACTAAGCAATACTTTCCCATATGGGCTGCAACTCAAATTGTAAACGGAAACATGATGAGCGTTGTGGACGAAAGAATTGCGATACATGCGGATGTTGAGGAGGTGAGAAGAGCTACTCTTGCAAGCCTGGTATGCATTTTAAAGGATGAGAATGAGAGGCCAAGCATGGCTCAAGTTATCCTGATGCTACAAGGAAAGATGAATCCTGATACACAACAGGTCATGAGATCTTTACAGTATCTAGTTGAATATTAGATTCCCGTTGTCAATTTGTTTTTCAATTTTTTTACGCCCTATGCTAAAGTTAAAATGTTCAGCTCCTCTCTCAAAGGGTACCTTCGCGGGTAAGGCTTGATTTGAGGAGGCAATGAACTTTGAATTTTCCGCCCGGATGACTATGTATGTTAGATTCCCTAAGTGAATTTCTCATATATATATACTCATATACTAGCAACAAATTTGTAACCAAGCATGGAATTTTCATCATGTCAATAACAATTACTTTATTATGATATTTTCAACTAAACTGACCGTCTATAGATTTATATTACCTTGGAATTGATAAAACAAAATAATAGTTATTACAAGATTAATAATTTGAAATGAGGTGAGTGGGAGGTAAGGCGGGAGTAGGGGTTTCAAGGGAGTCTACTCTTTTTGCTGTCTCAGAGGCCACTTTTGGGGTCTTGTTATTCTTGGTCTTGCTCCCAAGGATGTTGATTTGTTCCTCGAGGGTGTTGTTCATTCTTCCCTTTTTCTTCTCCTGACCCTTTCTGACTTTTGGCCCTCTTTGAGGGGTTGGTTTAGTGGTTTGGTGCCTCGGATGCTATTTAGAGTTCCTTCGATGTGGGTTGTTTTGTATGTTTCTATCCTCATTGGCCCCTTGGTTGGCTTACCCCTTACTTTTTGGTTTTTACTTCAACATCTTTGGTTTTCTTTGGTTCTACCTATAGAGGTGGCAGTATCTTCTTTAGAGGTGAAGATGGATGGTGTTGGACTTGACTAATCTTCTATTGAGTTGAAGGTGGATGTTGCAGTTGAGACTGGAAAATGCTCTTGGGAAGTTGATGATTTGTTGCCTCGCCCTCCTATAGAGGTGTAATGGTTCCATGGGGTTTTGATTGAGCGAGGTTTGTCTGCGTAGTTGGTCTTCTCTCCTTGTCCTACTGAGGTGGCTCTCTCTCCTATTGAGGTGGAGAGAAGGTGTATGGGAGTATTTCAGCTACTGCCATTCATGTTGGTTGAGGGAGTCTGTCAAAACCCTCATGGATTTCTTTGTAGAAAATTTTCGATGCCTTGTCAAAACCTTGTTTCCCAAAATGTGCCTTTAGGATATGCAGTTGTTATCTAGGCCTCGATAGGTTGTGGAAACCTTGTAAAACCCACTCTCTTAGGTTGTGGGAGCCTTGTAAAACCCACTCTCAAGGTTGAGGGAGCCTGGAAAAATCCTATGTTTCTTGTTTCTCTCAGGGATAGGCTAGATGCTAGTGGTTTTCAAGCGCCCAATTTGGCTAATGTTTTTTTTTAGGTTCAGGATTTGTGGTCTTTTGTGGCCTCAAGATTTTGTTACAAGTTATGGGAGCCTGGGGAAACCCTTCTTGCTGGCTGAGGGTGCTTGAAAATACCCTCGTTCTTTATTTTTTGAGGACTATTGTTTGCTGATTTAGATCCTCTGCTTGGGCCAGCCTCTTTTGTAATGTTCTAATCTTGAGGATTGGATGGTGTTTGATTGGCTATGATTGCTTTGTTTTTTACTTATGCTTTGTGCAGTCTTTGGGTTTTGGGATCTGGATGCCCATAAGTCCATAAGGTTTCAGGTCCTTTCTAAAACCTATTGTTTGTTGTTAGGTAGTCTAGTCCATCTTTCAATGGCAACTCTCTAATTCTAAGGGTTTTGAGGCCCCTTTGAAACCTCTTTTATCCTAATAAAAAAATTTACATTTTTTTCATTTAAAATTATTTTATTTTTATTAGATTATAAGTTTTGTCTTGTTTTTATTAAAGATCATTTTTTTAAAGGCGAAAATGGCAAGCCACTATATTAAATTAATTAATAGCTGGTTCAAGGGCTTCTAGAGGAAAGAGCCAGCAAGAAAACCTCTATTCCTAGCCCAAAATAACAATGACTAAAGTACAAAGCGACCTAGAAATCAGCCTAAGAGCCTATATATCTAAATAAGCCATGGATTGGCCCAGTTAGGACTTACAAATTGCGGAAACATCCAATATAAATTGGCCTTAATATTATGACAACTACAATGCATTTACCCCAAAGCACAATCTTATATACACTTGGTTTGTCCATGGAATACTATTTGCATATCATGTGGACCTTATGGTAAATCTAACACAATTTACATTTACAAGAGAGCAACATATAGCTTGAAAAGTCTACACATAAAATGTGTAGTTAAAACAAGAACCGTGTGCCCTGTATCCGTGTGTTTTGTATCTACCGCATGAGAAAAACTTCCAAAAACTCATTACCATTGCCATCTCAATCACTACTCCATGCATTGTCATGCATAGGACCTATGTCTATCCATATCTAAACTATGCATGTTGGTCTCATGCATACCGATCACTACCATATTGCCTTGCAATCAAGTGCAAATTAGTCATCACGCTCAAAATCTTTGTCTAACCATATCCATTCTATGCATATCGGTCACATGCATATTGATCTCTGTCATATTGCCTTGCAATCGAAGTTGATACCAATCATTGCCATATTTCCTTTCCATCGTCTTAACACAAACCCAATTTTGTATATGACCAGCTAATAAGGTACCTATTACCATACCAAAAGTGCAGAAACCTAACCAATGGATGAAATTATAAACAAGAATTCTTGGCCCATGAATGAACAAGTGAGCAACAAAACTATCACACCAATGAGGTCTTCATCCCTAATTTTTTATGGATCTGGCAGATCTGCCTGGAAGACAAAGCTATGATTTCCAACATTAATAGGCCCAATAAGTACATTCTCCAACATCTAATCATAAGATTCATCTTCTGCTGACCCAACATATGTCAACTTCCATTCCAAATCTTCTTTTAAAGGAGCCAGGCATTCATATGATATCTCAAATTGAAATGAGATGAGAAAAGCAATAGGATTGTCAACAACTGTTATGTTGGTTAATCTCACCGCACTCATTTTATATTTTCCAAACACCCAAAATTTCAAATCCAACAATCTGAACACCTAAAAAGGCTACACACATGGAAAACCTCCCCTGTTGATACTCAAGTAAGATAATTCTCCCTCATTAAGCTACAGGACACAAAGGACGCAAAGTGAGGAAGATTTAATTTATACTGATTTTTAGTAGAGGAGAGATAAAATAGTTGAAGATCTTTACAAACAACAACCCTCCTCTTCACTCTGATTACTTCAGCGTATTGGCTTCCACTTAGCGACCTAGGATGTAAATTTAGCAGCCTCCTTGGCTAGGTCATTTTTGGAGTTGAGGCCACATATCCTCTCTTGAGATCCTTCATGGCAACATTCTCAGCATTGAGTCCCACATTATCACTAGGTAATGCCTTCTGCAAGGCTTCATGTTGCATTTCAACGGACTTAACCTCAGTGATCAGCCCAGTTGGACCAAAAGTGACAATTGTGCCTGGTTTCAACACTACAGTCTCAACACGCCCCACAGGCATAGTTCCAATAGCACCAATCTTGTAAAAAAACTAAAGTGGCAACCTAAGAGTCTTGCCTGAAGGATGTTTAGGATCTAAAACCTAGTCAAGGGCATCCAAGTGTATTGGGCCCTTAAACCAATCAAGGTTGGTTGATCTCTCAATCACGTTATCACCCTCAAATCCAAAGATAGGAGCAAGTGGAATTTTGTCAAGGTTGTACCCAACCTTCTTTAGGTAAGAGGATACTTCCTTTACAATTTCCTCATAACGACCCTTAGAGTATTTGGGAGTGGTAGCATCAATCTTGTTACAGCAGCAAATCATTTTCTTCACTCCCAGGGTGAATGCCAGCAAAGCATGTTCTCAGGTCTGTCCATCCTTAGAAATACCAGCCTCAAAACCTCCAGTTGTTGAATCAGTAATCAGCACTGCACACTCAACCTGCATCAATCACAGTTTCTGCCTTTGTTGCTTCTAATGAGCATGAGCAACACCTGCCCTGTTTGATCTGTGATTCCTGGCACTCTACAGATTCCCTTACCTCAACTTAGGAGGCACCAGGTTCTTCAAACAAGGAGATAATAAAACACCTCTCTACTCTCTCGAACGCTTCCCTCAAGAAACTCTTGCATTTTTTCAAACAGTCTTTGTTCATATTTTTATGATAAGAAACATCTCTTTAGAGATGACAATCAAGTCAACGATTTATAGAGTTTTTCCAAGTTCACAATCTGCAGCAGGCTAGGATATTCATAAATGTTAATAGGTGTAATTGAGGAGTCCAAATTTAAGTTCTCACAACCCATGTTTGCCAGTAGATCTACAAGTTTATTCCCCTCTCTATATGTATGAGAGACATAACATTCCTTAAATGAGTCCAAAGTGCCCAAATTTATTTGAGCATATATGTTATTTTCCAATTCGTTGATTGTCTATTTATGTAAGCATCAACAATCAAGGTTGAGTCACCTTGAATTTGTATATTTGAACAGCCTATTTTTTTAGCTATTACTAGTCCATTTAAAAGAGCAACAACTTTAGCCATATTGTTAATCCTAGGTGGAATGTTGGAGGACTTCAACGTAATCAGATTACCAAGACGGTCCCTAATGCAGATTCCAATACCTGAAATACCTGGATTACCTTTTGAGGTGCCATTAAAATTCAAATTGATGATATTGGGGCATGGTGGTTGACATTTGATCTTTGATCTATTAATGGGCTACTAAGGATGACATATTGGAGTAGAGAAGGAAGGTAACCTAATTTCTTTCCATTCGTTGATAGTGAAGTTATCCTATGGCATAAAGGTGTAATTACCATTTATATTTTGAATGTTGGCATTAACTATCTCTGAAATAGATTTTTGTATCCCATCCAAAAGCATCTGTACATTAGACGTTGTTTGTCAAAAAAATCTTGTATTCCTTTCCTGCCAAATTGACCAAATAACAATGGTTGGGATGCATTTCCAGATGCATGCAAGTAATGAATTAGAGAACGTGGTGGGCCATGATTGGAACATGTCCCATAATGTATTAGGTAGTGGCATAGCTAGATTTAATTTATTCATGACAAATTGCCAACATTATTGGGCAAAGGAACAGTTCATGAATAAATGATCAGCTATCTCCATCTCCTTATTACATAAAACATAATTGAAAGGCTGAGTAATACTGAGTTTATGCAATTTGTCACTTGTTAGGATTATTTTCTTAAGTGCTAACCAAGCAAAACATCCCTCTTTTGGCAACACCGAGTTATTCCAGCAAAAGGAGTAGGCCCTATGATTCAATTTTTTATTTTCCATCTAGTGAATAGCTTTGTACCCAATTTTAACTGAATAATTTCCATTTTTGGATGGTGCCCAGATCAATGTGTCTTTCTTGTTCGATATGTATACCTCTCTCTCAGAGAAGATATGCTAAAAAATTGTTGCCTGATCTGAAAGTATAGGGAGTGTTGAAGGATCCTTCCAAATAGCCTTTCTTGAGAAGATATCTACAACACAGATATAATCAAATAACTTTATCCCCCAATTATCACTGATAACTTGTGCTGCACTAGCCAACTCCACATTTTGAATCAAAGGTGGCAGCCCATTCCATGAATCAATCCAAAAATTAATGATTTCCCCATTATGGACTTCCCATGACACATATCTAGTGATAACTTCTCTCGAAGATCTCATAAAGTTCCATATGGTTGAGCCTTGAGGAGCGTCTGAGACTTTTAAGATCCTTGAGTAGTCATTGGTGTCCAAATACTTGCCTACATTATTTTGCACCATTTTTTATGGGGTTTGGAGTACATCTGTCATAATAACTTACCTCCAAAGGCCTTGTTTCTTTTAGAAAGATCTTGCAAACCTACACCCCCCACCTCCTTTCTATTTTCCATATCTTCAAGTGACACCAAAGGTATCTTTTTAGTATCCATCATATTACTTTTCCATAAGAAGTCTCTTATGAGTTTTTGTATTTGGTGGATGACAAATTTAGGGGCTTTAATAACTGAAATGTAATAATTTGGTATTGCAGAAAGGACAGATTTAATGAGTAGGATTTTACCTGATAGGGAAAGCCATCATGTTTTCCATGCAACAACTTTGTCCTTTATTCTTTCAACTATAGATTTTCAATAACTAGCTTTATTGGGTCCCATTAAAAATGGTATTCTAAGGTAGGCAGTTAGAAGTTCTTCTAGTGTAAATCCCAATATTTTTAGTATTTTTGTTGATATTATCTGATTAGTGTTGAAGATGTATACCTTTGATTTATCAAAATTTATCTTTTGGCCTGATACAGCTGTATAAAGATCCAAAGTTTGTTTGATCCTTTTATTCTTTAGTTTGTATATAAATGTTTATTTTATTTTGAAAAGTGTCATACATAATATTAAAATTATTTTATTCACTTAAAAGTATTGTTTAAAATACATATCAACTTTTTTATATTTTTTATTTGACAAACTCAACCACTACACTCAACACTCCATTATAGTTACGTCTCTCAATAAAAAAAAAGTCACATGGATATCTTAAATGCATTTGTAATAACCCACTTAACTTAATCCAAAAACTCAACTAGTTTTTTTTTTTAATATATAAAAATATTGATTTCTTATTCTTACTTATTCTTATTTATTTTTTATTCAATCACATACTCAAGTACATCTATCCAAATGAGATAGGCATCCATCCAATCGAGATGGGCATCTAACCATATGGGTTAGGCATCTATCCATACGGGACTAGGCATCTAACCATATGGGTTAGGCATCTGTCCATACGGGACAAGAGGTTTATCTATCCAATCCGGGATAGGCATCTACCCAAACAGGGTAGGCATTTATTCATAAGAATAGGATATGCTCTGGCTAGAGACTTTAGATTCATCGGGACCATCCGGGTCCTGAGCCACTCTCTAAAGACTACACTCCCCTACTAGGAGTGCACCGAGGTCGCCGTCCTTAGGAGTATTAAAATAATTACATAAACAAGCTTGAGTTTCACCTCGGAATTTGTCCTAAAGCCTTAGGAAGTCAAGCGAATCCATACGAGATTCCTTCTGAGTATGCATTGAATTAATTTTAACCTTTCAATTAGTATTTGCACCATTTGATTAAAAGACCAAGGAGCTTCAAGAACCAACTACTCACCCATAACCAAATCCTAATCCCCATCCCCGAATGCCTGAGTACAAGGGACAACTTCGTCCCTAGACTGCCTACATACCCATTTCGGCACGGGATCAAGGCGTAAAGTATGTAGTTTTGGTTTCTAAATATGGTTTAATGTAAACTATTTGGTGGGTACGCAACCCTTTCTAGGGTCAATGTCCCAGATAGTTTCTCTGTGGTTGCTACCCACAATGGTAGCTCTATAGCAAAAAGGCTCAAGGTGACATCATGCTTGTGGCCTAAAACAACTAGTTCCTATTTTCTATTAAATATGTCACCCTTAATCCATTATCATACTTTGAAAAATCATCAAGATAGATAAATTCCAAATTATCACACACCGCCAAACCCTAATGGGGTTTTCTAAGGTTTAACTGAGCAGATGTAAATTAATTTAAAAATTAATATTTTTAGATTATCGATCCAAGGGGGATTACCTGCCCCTTGGATTTTAACTTCCAAATGACCCTTATTTCTCCTCGGTGATTTAGAGGGACGATGCCATAGATGTCGTTATTGCAGCTTTATTAGGCGTTAAGTGCAGTAGTTCAACACGACGGCATTACCTGTAAGTGTGACCTAGAGGCACCATAGATACTGAACACTGCTAATTTTTGGTTTCAACTCCTCTTGTTTAGTTATCTAACTAGGAATTTAACTTTGAATTCATGAATCCTAAAAGAAGCAATATACCAATACAATTATGAAAAAGAAACTATTATATACAAGGAGTTATCACTTGAATTTAAAAACTAAACAATGAATTTTTACGTAATTGAAAGGAATATAAACAAATCGACTACCTGGAATAGTATTTTCTCCGAAAGAAAGTTATGATAATTAAAAATTGAAAAACTTGAACTAAATACATGAAATTACTAATTTCTTGGAAACCATGATACTTTCAAAGATAACTTATGAAAATGATTTGAATTACTTGCAAGATATAATTGTTTTGGACAAACCATTACACAATAAGTATGAATCCTAGTACCGATTTGCTTGAAAGAAAATTAAATGATTGAATAGCAAGAATTTGGAAATGAATTTTAACACCTACTTGTTTGAAGTGGAAAGTACTTAATAATAATTCCAACTAATTCTTCCATATGAAGTAATACAAATTTCATCTACAAATGATAACACTACTTTAAATGTGAATCCTAATACTTGAAAGGTACTAAATTGCTTGAAATAGAATTTAAATTATCAAATAATTATACTTTGGAAATGAATTTAATACTCACTTGTTGAAGGGAAAAGGAAACAACTATTCAACAATAAGCTTCAAATTAACCTCATTATTCTTAGTTACTAGTTGTTTGAATAAAGAGATTAGACAAGAGTGTAAGCACTTGCTAGTTAACCAAGTAAATAATACTAAGTCTCCTAATAAGCAATTCTAATCAATAAACTTCTAGTTGCTTTTGAACTAATACCTTTGCAAGATTATAAAGTGATAACTAATTACTCCTTCCACTTGAAGTAACGTTAACTTTATCGTTGGATACATTCTACAAATAATAACTTTATCAATTTCAAATACTTTGAAGGGAGCTAATGTTTGCTCCTTAAATTACCCTCAATTAGAATTGTTATTTAATTTCCTAAGTGATCACGGAGTAGGTTTCTTGAAACTCATTTGCTAAAATAATTTCGGTTTTGAATAAACTCTCTTTGCATCTTAATTAATACTATTGCCATATGAATATTTAACTACGCAATTTACCTCTAAATTTAATGTTAATTAAATTTATCCTTACTAATTACTTGTATTATTAAGTGTAACTTTTCCTTTTTACTAGTCTTATGTTTCTTTTAGCTAGAAGATAAATGATTTTAACTATTAAAAGAAGTGACTATTCACAATGCCTTATATACTCATATCTTGGAATCTAATAAAGAAATAAATCAAATCTAACATTAAATCATGTTGCTGAAATACCTAAAAGGGTTACTATGAATCTAAACACATTTACTTGCTAGGTAAATTCTTTTAACATTTGATACTTGTACTAATTGAAATATACAAAAGATAGTTTGAAGTCCAAAAATTAAAAATAAATAAATAAAGAACTTAGATATTTGAAATGTATTAAATGTCTTGGGAAAATCTACTTACTACTAGGTACAATTTGGGACTAAATAGAGACACTTGAAGAAAAAGAACCAATACTATAGAATAAGTGTATCATTGGTGAAATATCATTTTTCCCTAAAGGATTAATCACATCTTAAATTTTTCTTTAATAAACAAACTTTACTATACACTAAAGAATAAATCCCTTCTTATAAGAGTAGATTATAAATTTAATTTCAACTATATTGACATAAATAAATTTTAATTACCAAATTCTAATGAATAAATTTTAACTAAATAAACCCCTTAGTATATATACATAAAATAAATTTTAATTGTAAATCCTAATTGTATTTTACTTTAAATAAACCCCCCCCGCTCCTCTTTTTTTTTTTCATTACTACTAACTTCAAAAAAATCAATTTTAAATTTTAACGATGTAAACAAACTATAAAAAAAAAAATTCTAATAAATTAAAGTTCATTCATTCAACAATTAATAAATTATAATTTAATTCACTCAACTCGAATCAATGCAAATCAATTTAACATTAACAAGATGTTATTTATAATCAATTAGTACCAATTTTAAGACAACATATACCAATATTATTTTATATCCTAAACTTATTATAGTCAACTATATATAATATATCAATTATATTAATAATTTATTAATAACTAAATTAAAAATAAAATTGTAAAAATAACAGCAGTTATACCAATTGATATAACATGGTTGCCATGCCATAATAACTCTACATGCCTGAAACTTAAGTAACATTAATTCTTAAAAGATTTATATAAGTATTTATATTATTATTTTTTTATTGTATTTATCTATATATATTTATTTGATCTTAGTTTATAAAAAAAAAAAAAAAAAAAACAGAGATAGATTTAGGAATTAAATAATATATTCACTAAAAGATATAATTAATTCACATAGAACAATAAGTGAAAGAAAATAAATAAGTAAATAAATAAATTTATCTCTGATGCATTATGAGATGGGTAATAATTTTTATTTTATTTTTTAAGTTTCTCAGAGAAGTGATATTATTCAGGGAGAAAGAAAAACACATGTTCCTAGGGAGATACAAATTGTCTTGAATAGATGAACAAGTATATGTTCACAGAAAAATAAATAAATTAATTCACAGAGAGGGAGTAAAATTTATTTACAAGGAAGGAAAGATTATATTCATAGATGTTTACACAGGAACAATTTTATGCTTTATGCTCACAAAAAGAGTAAAACAAGATCTATATACAGATGAATAAATTGAATAAGAGAAGTAAGATTTATACACAGGTAATCATATGCTCACAGAAATAAGTTTATTCACATGAAAGTAATAAAAAATATTAAAATAAAGATTTATACACAGATGATCAACATATATTCACAGAAAGATAAGTTTATTCACATGAAGATAATTACATATGGAAAATAAGATTTTTTTCACAAAGACCCTTTTTCTAGATTTTATAATTCAAGAAAGCCAAAGCAAAGATTTGATTTTTCTTTCTTTTTCTCTAAAACAGATTACATATATAAAAAGAAATATTCATATGCATTTTTTTTGAAAAAGAACTTTTATCAGTGTATTACTTTTTTTAATTTTATTTATTTATTTATAATGAAAATAGATTTTCTTTTGATTAATCTTTCTAAACAATTAAGATGAGCAATTTTTTTATATAAATGAAGATTCCAGAGAGATAAAATCTATATATAAAAAAATATAAATTTTTCACATGTAAATGAGAGAATGCAAGAGAGGAGAACCTGGAATGTCGAAGATTGATGTTGAATCCTCTCCAATCTTCTAGCTATCCTTCTTAGATACTTCCTTGTAACTTCATGAAAAATTCTTCAACCAAACTTAAAAGAAACCTACTATACAAGTGACTACCAAATTCTACTTCTACCAACAAGAACAAGAACTCTAGAAAAAAAATTTCATCCCCAAACTATGAACTCCCTTTTTGAAAGATTTGCATACATTATATAGAAAAGATGCACCAATTCCACTATCAAGATAAATTAATTGAGAATGGAGGTTCTTTTTCTAAAATTGGTTTCATGCAAAATTGATTGATCACTTGGTGGAGGAGTTACATGCAAGAATATGCAATTTGAATTTTACCTCTAGAAGCTTCTATTTCCTCCTATGACATGTGCTAAATTAACATATTGAGAAAATAAGAATTTTCAAAATTAATTTCATGCAAAATGATTGTTGTCATAGTGGGGGTTACACTTGACCATGCATTTGAAATTCAAATTTGAATTCTCCCCCAAAAATGCATTTTGTAACTCCTTTGTCATAAAAATGCCATGAATATAATCATTCTTGACATAGAATAATTTTGTAACTCCCATGTCATATATTTGCTAAATATAATAATTATTCTTTAATATTTTAAATTTTAAATTTCTTTTCGAGAATCTTCTTATTTCTCCTACACCATGTGCTCAATTAGGATATTGAGAAAATAAGCAATTTTCAAATAAATTATGACCTCATGTGTGTGTCACCACTTAAATTCCTTTTTATTTAAAAACTTCAACCTTATTTCAATTTATCTTTTCTTTCTAACATTACTCATAAAATTAATATTATAATAGTAGGAGTAGTAGTAATGATGATGATGATGATGATGATGATGATGATGATGATGATGATATTATTATTATTATTATTATTATTATTATTATTAACAACAAGTCATATCAAGGTCCAAAAAGAGGGTTATGACAACATCTATCTAAAAGATGTCAAGAGATACTAGTCTCAAGGCACATATGCTTAAATTATTTTTGAAAATACATAGGCACCTCAAGACTGATATCTCTCACCATCTTTTAGATAGATTTATTTAAGATAACTATCTTACTAAAATAAATTAAAAATCCCTCAAAATGAAATTTCAGTGCATCAAATTTCTATTATATTTTTTTCTCTACAAATTACACACTTAGTGCGACTACTAGAAATAAACTTCTAGATCGATAAGAAAATGCAATCAAAATACTTGAATTCAACATCATCACACCTTGCTCCTCTCTCGCTCACTTATCAAACTATAGTCAGGGAAGAAATTCATGAGTAGTTAGCTACAAAAAAATGCATTGTGCCTTGTCATGCAATTTTCATGCTCAATGGTGACCTTTTACAATTCATTTGCAAACTATTATTGTGTTTCAACCAACAAGAGGTTTTCATATTTAGGAGAAAAAAAAAACTTTTAAAAACTCTAAAAGAATGATTTCCAAAAATTAATTTTGATACTTTAATTAGTTTTTTTAATGGACTTCATGTGAGTTTCAATGATTTACATTCATTTTATTAATGTTCACCAATTCTTTTTAGTGAAGATTTATCCACAAATTTATTTTTCTACCTGATACGGGAGCACGAGAACCTCTTCAACTAAGAGCCAAGCACAATCCTAGCCTCATCCCTTTCATTTCAAAGTCTTGCACTCAACAATACTTCATGCTTGGTTGGATCTTTAAGAACCTTTCAACTACACTAGTAGACCAAGTGCCCATTGACATGTTCACCAGCTTTCAAACTTCAATCTTTTATTTTAAGTTTGAATAACCAAAATTTATATAAAAAAATATTATTTTATTAATGTCAATAGGCATTCTACAATGGTAGAAAGGGGTAGAGTGTAATGACATGATTGTGTTAATGTTAACAAAACCACTTACCTTTTAGCTCAAGTTTGACAATCATTCATGTGGATGTTGAGGAGGTCAAAAGAGATACTCTTGTGAGCTTGGTATGGATTTTAAAGGATGAGAATGAGAGGCCAAGCATGGCTCAAGTTCTCTTGATGTTACAAGGAAAGATGAATCCTGATACACAACGGGTCATGAGATCTTTACAATATCTAGTGGAATATTAGATTCTCATTGTCAATTTGTTTTTCAATGTTTTTACACCCTATACTAAAGTTAAAATGTTCAGCTCCTCTCTCAAAGGGTGCCTTCTTAGGTAAGGCTTGATTTGAGGAGGCAATGAACTTTGCATTTTCCTCCCGGGTGATTATGCATGTTAGATTCCCTAAGTGAACATATATATATGTGTGTGTGTGTGTGTGTGTGTGTGTGTGTGTGTGTGTGTGTACACACACACACACACACACATATATATATATAAGCTAGCAACAAATTTGTAACCAAGCATGGAATTTTCATCATGTCAATAACAATTACTTTACTATAATATTTCCAATTAAATTGAACGTCTAGATATTTATAATTAACTTGGAATTGACAAAACAAAATAATAGTTGTTACAAAATTAACTTTATACATTTTTTTTTGTTTAAAATTATTTTACTTTTATTAGATTATAATTTTTGTCTTATTTTATTTTTATTAGATTATAATTTTTGTCTTATTTTATAATGGATCAATTTTAATTTGTATGTAAATCTTTATATTATTTTGAAAAGTGTCATGCATAATATAAAAATGTTTTTATTCACTTAAAAGTTATTGTTTAAAATACATATCAACTTTTTTATATTTTTTATTTGACAAACTCAACCACTACACTTAACAGTCTATTGTAATTATGTCTCTCAACAAAACAAAATTAGTATAGATATCTTGCATGCATCTATCTAAAAGATGTCAAGAGATATTATTCTCAAGACACATATGCTTAAATTATTTTTAAAAATGCATAGGCAACTCATGAATGATATCTCTCACTGTCTTTTAGATAGATCTATCCAAGATAACTATCCTACTAAAATAAATTAAAAATACCTAAAAATGAAATTTAAGTGCATCAAATTTCTATTATATTTTTTCTCTACAAATTACACACTCAATGCAACTACTAGAAATAAACTTGTAGATAGATAAAGAAAATGCAATCAAAATTGTTGAATTCAACATCATCACACCTTGCTCCTCTCTTGCTCACTTATAAAACTATAGTCATGGAAGAAATTCATGAGTAGTTAGCTACAAAAAAAATGCATTATGCCTTGGCATGCAATTTTCATGCTCAACCGTGACCTTTTCAAAATTCATTTGCAAACCAATATTGTGTTTCAACCAACAAGAGGTTTTCATGTTTAGGAAAAAAAAGACTTTCAAAAACCCTAAAAAGGGGCTTTTCAAAAATTGATTTTGATACAACTTTAATTACTTTTTTTAATGGAATTCATGTGAGTTTCATTGATTTACATTCATTTTATTAATGTTCACCAAATTTTTTTAATGAAGACTTGTCCATGTTTTTTTTTTTCTATCTGATACGGGAGCACAAGAACTTCTTCAACTAAGAGTGAAGAACAATCCTGACCTCATGCCTTTGATGTTAGAGTCTTGCACTTAGCAATAATTGATCCTTCGTGGGCTCTTTAAGAACCTTTCAACTACGCTAGTAGACCAAGTGTCCATTGACATGTTCACCAGCTTTCAAACTTCAATCTTTTATTTTAAGTTTGAATAATGAAAATTTATATAAAAAATACTATTTTATTAATGTCAATAGGCATTCTACAATGGTAGAAAGGGGTCGAGTGTAATGACGTGATTGTGTTAATTTTTAACAAAACCACTTACCTTTTAGCTGAAGTTTGACAATCATTCACATGCCAAAAAATTAATATTAATTTTAACATAAAATTTTGAAAATAAACACCAAATACAAACAAAGATATGTCTTCATCAAAATTATAAATTTAGATAGATGTATAAGTAAAAAATAAAAACACAAATATTTTAAGAAATTAAGCAAATAATTGATAAATTGGAGATTAAAATATTTTTTATTTTTTATATAATTATTTTGGTATTTATTATCTTATTACTGAACACTAAAATAAATCTATAATAAAATTTAAAATAAATTATTTGACAAAAAATCTTATTTAAAATTTAAAACGATAAGTATTTCAAAAATATTACTTATTAATTTATATTTTTATTTGTTGAAGTATATAAATATTTACTATATTATTTATCAAACATAATAAAAAAATTTAAAAATAACCTTTTCAAAAAAAGATTAAGAAAAATACAATTAATATAGTTCTTTAGATTTTTTTTAAAAATAGATATATAGTTAATACTTTTAAATTAATTATAATTTATTTAAATATAATATTATTTTAACATATACAAATTATTAAAAAATTATTATGAATTTAATATAATAATTATATCTATAAAAAATCAAATTAATATAATCAAAGCTTATTCTTATTCTTGTGGATTTAAGTGTGTGAATTTTTAATACCCAATATGTTTTATGAAACTCTTTGATCCATCATCAAGGAAAGAAAGCATCTAAGAAAGCATAAATCTACTAAAATTTCTCTCCTCATATATTCTTTTCATGATGGTGGATCATCATCATATAGTTTGATTGAAACTTTGAACATTAAAATTCCACATAGTTAAATCTAGAAGAATAAACTTGAACATTATGAACTGTAGAAATCAATATATTTTCAAATTTTTCTCTTTGACAAATCCGAAATCGAAAAGTAAAATCAAATCTATCTTTATTTGTTTCTGAAATTGGACCCTTAAAAAAATAATATAACATCATATTTTTTTTCTATGTAAACATCATTTTCATATGCGAGAGAGGACAATTTATTTCGTCAAACTATCTATGTGCATGAGCATTGATGGTAGACTAAAGGTCGTTCACTCGATTCATGCAACTACTCTGCAGGGTGGGTGAGACGAAAATGAAAAATGGGCCAATCCGGAATGAAGGGAAATCATTTATTCAAAGAATCACACGAGAGTTGGTGAGTTCATGTCGCCATTGTCAAAGAGTCTTTCTTGTCTACTTAGTATAATCAATATCACGAGCCTCTACAAATCATTTATTCAAGTTTAAAATTCACGAGACTCCAACAAAAAACTTTCACCGACTATTTGAGCTAAAGGGACGTTGACAGAGGGTTCGAAGGTTTGAGAGTGGTTGGTGCTTATCCAATACCTTGTAAGACAGAGATTGTAAGAAAATGAATGAAGTAACATGTCAACTTGAGCATGCTGAGGAAGTTCAAAACATAGGATTCGAAATATTTGTGGCCTCACAAGTCCAGATATATGTTATATTGTTTCCTTTGAACAGTTTGCCGTGAAATGGACGTTAAGGAGATGCTTGTCCGAATTCTAATGGGCGTCATGCAAGACTTGCTGCAATGGCGATTAAAGAAAACTCTGATGGACATCATATTGTGTTTACGGATTTCTTCATCTCTTCACACTAGTAAGGAATGAAATACACCATACAGATATAATTAAGTCTAAATGATATATCAATCTCAGTAAAATTTAGATTTAGATATATGTTAAGAATTAGTTGTGATTGGGTTATGAATAAGATACACGAGTATCAGAGGAGGGATTGGTCCATATCCCATCCCACCCCTTTCATCTTGATGGAGTTGGAATAGTGAAGTAAACATTTAACATTTTTGCTGTCCAATCTTTTCATAGTGTTTACTATGATCAAATTTACCATTTCTATTGAAGAAAAGCGAAGTGTTGGTGCATCTCCCATAATAGGGATCGTAGTTTAAGCCATAATGGATGAGGGTTTGAGGATGGAGAATGGAAGAGGTAAAATATTACATAGGCTCGAGTGAAATGATTGAAGAAAATAATGAGAACAACAATGTGAATATTAAAAGGCACCAAGGAAAATAAAATTAAGAAGTGTGTAGAGAAGGTATGAAGTAAAAATGCTATAATTTTATTTTAAATGGGTAAAATTTGAATGTAAGGGTTGTCTATGATGTAGATTGAAGGTTTTTTAAGATTTGTTTGAGTGACATGTTTTCGATTATATTTATGTTTTTGTTTTAAGTTTAAAGTTAAGAATTTTTTTTTCATTGTACATTCTTTTAAATATGAAAACTATGTATAAAGATTACAAAAAATTAAACATAGTTATATATATATAGAGAGAGAGAGAGTTGTTTGACTGAGATGTTTTCAATTATATTTATGTTTTTGTTGTAAGTTTAAAGTTAAGATTTTTTTTTTTTCGTTGTACATTCTTTTAAACATGAAACCTATGTATAAAGGTTACAAAAATTTAAACGTAGTTTTGTGTGTGTGTGTGTGTGTGTGAGAGAGAGAGAGAGAGAGAGAGAGAGAGAGTATTCATCTAATATACGATTAAAATATTAAATAAAAATACAATATATTTCAAATTCATTTTACATAAATAAATGTAGATTTGATAAGAACTATCATAAGATAAAGCCTTTGCAAATACGAGAAAGGGGATAAGAGGAATGCCTTATATTTTATTGTTAGGTGGTTTTTTAGAGCAATATTAAATCAAATCATGTTACTAGACTAAAACAAGAAATTTAATGATTTGTTGAAGAGTTTAGCCAAAGATTGAGATATGTGCATCTATGTTTGCTTCCACATGCTAGTGTCTTCTATTGGCTTGGTCCTCTTTATCTCTATTATGAATATTATCTCCTACTCTTGTATCCATAAATGACTAAACTAGAGATAACTAGTTGCTATGGAATATTTATGGCTCTACTCAATAATATCCTTAGGTTGACATAACATCGAGTAGTATGAATTAGGATTTTAGTATGTGGCCCTTACTATATCTGTGGATAAATATATTTGTGAAGATGAGAGATGTGAAAATAAAAAAAGAAACCCTAGGTAGCTAGAACATGGCTCTAATTGTCTATGATTAGTAAGTGTGTGCTTTAAGTGTTAGATAAGTGCTAGTTAGTTTCATTTCAATCTAGCTACTATAATAATTATTCATGTGCATAATTTGATAGTTGAAGGAAAATTATAGCTTATGATAGGAAAATTTAAGTAAATGGAAAAGAAATATGTAAGTTTGAATTTGTGGGATATGTATGAGCATGATCCTATTTGAGAAAAAAATTATGACATACATTACTGTCATAAGTGAGAAAAAAATTGTGAATACTGATAGAATATAATTTCTATTTTATAAGAGTTCATGTCCATATAAAGATAAAAAAAAATTAAAATAATTCACAATATACTCAAAGCAATCAATATTATACTTATTATAAACTTGTGTTGAAACATATACCAAATTTAAAAAGAAAAAGTGCTAAAAGAACTTCTAGCAATAAATTTAAATATTTCTACAATAAAATATATATTTCTATCTCCTAGTTCCACACATCATATTGTATACCTATTGAATTGGTTTGTTGAGTTCAACACACTCTCATAATCTACCCCTAGATGTTTAATGTATAATGGTTTTTATTAAATGATACATTTGTAGTGGAAATGATAGGTACTTTGATATTTTCTTCAATCAATTCAAATAATACTTGTTAGCGGGATATAGAAGGTTGTGGGCACCATAATGTACAATTAGAAATAATGATATTTTTTTAATCTACAAGTCTTGATAGTTGTGATGATAATGAACAAGGATGTTTTAAATATGTTGGTTTTAAGATTACACGAAGAGTTGGATATGCAAGAAAAGTTCTTAAATATCCTATCATACCATGTGTGAGGCTAAATAATGGAGGTCCTAGAAATGGAGAAGAAAATAATGCTATAAATACTAAAAAAGATCATCCTTGGACTCAGTTGATAAATTATAAAAGCATTTTTTATGAAAGTGTTTCTTTTCTATAGGCCATTTGGCCTTTGGATGTTCTTAGAGTTCTCGAAAGATCATTTCCTTTTGGTGGACTAATTCTCTACCCAAACATCTTAGCATGTTTCTAGATGACACTAGTGGTTTAAAGGTTTCAGAATCCTCGTCTCCTTCTTCGATCTCCTCTAAACCCAATACTACCCCTTCTGATCAAGTTGCCAACATGGTTAAGAATCCTTCTATTGTTTCCTATGTTTCTTCTTGTTCTTCTAGTTCTAAATCTCCTACTAATGCCACTACTTCTCAACCTATTGATCTACAGTAAAACATTGCTAGTTCCCCACCTATTGGTGTTATCGATAGGGTTCCTTCTTAACATTCTCCTAGATATTCAAATTCTAATGACTTCTCAAGTTGGATAGTAATTCATACAAAGGAACGAAACATAAATATTCTCAAGATTGATTCAAACATTGTTCAATCCTAATCTTGGTTACCTCTTGGGTAACTCGTAATTTTATTATAGTTATTCTTTGTTTTGGTTTTCTTTGTGTTATTCATTGTAAAAGGTTTTGGGCCTTCCAAAAAAAAATTCGTTTGTTATTGCCCACCGACCTTCTCTATTTACTGAACTGCTCAAACTGGGACTTTAGAAGAAGTGTGTTAGAATCTTCATCCTTGTAATATTTGAGGACTAATTAATCAATCTAAAAAAACGTGTTGGATTATAAAGTGGAAGAAAGAATATATGAAAGAATATATGTGCAGTGTCACAAATTGTAACCCCTAAAAATTTCACACTCTATTTTAGGTCCTTGCTTTAGCCTACTTCCTTTTAGGTCATTTTCAACATATTTTGGCATTATCTCATCCAAACAATCATCATATGTGTTGGAAATTTGGAGGAATTGATTATGTGTTGCATTGATATTTTTCCATTGATGCTAACACCAGTTGTTTTAGTTATTTATCGATTTTTGTTTGGTTCTAGTAGAGTCGTTGGCTTATGATATTGATCTAGTGTATGCTCTGGTATGCTTTGATTTGTGGAATTGATTTGGATCTGTCATTCATGCTATTCAGATGTGTATCACAATCAGTTGGTTTAGGATTTGATGACTCGGATACTATCATTTGTTCTAGTAAGCCTTTTGGTCATCGGTAAGGGTTTTACCGATAGAGCTTTGTTGAAGATTTTTTGATGCACATGATAAGTGGTGTTGGTGAAGCTGCTAGATGGCTTTCAGGATGCTATTAGTTATCTTATTCATGGTCTTGTTGATTGGTGGTGTTGGATTTGGTTTATGGTGACCTATTTTGGGTTCGGCGCTATCTAGGTTATGAACCGGCTTATGTAATGTGTTGATGGGTGATCCCGATCCATTACCGGATGGATTCATTGATTAGATTATGTTATTTCGATCTTAGGATGACTTGGTTGATCATTGGATTGCGAGTTTATGCTATGAATTTATCGTATTATCTTTTAGGTGGTTGACCTAATTATTTAGGTCCCGGGTTGGTATATATATGATGTAAGATCTCTTTGTAAATCATGGGATTATGGTTATGGGATGGTTATGTGGTTACCTTTGTGCGAATACTATTGTAATCATATGTAGGAGTTTTGGTCGATCATAGGTGATCGAATTGGGTCGGTAAGAGAAGTTTAAGACCTCTGGTACTGAGCTTAACCGAAACTGTACGCAGGCATAGGAGATGTTATCTTTGCAGTTCACTCTTCTTTTTAGATTGTAGTCTGGATTTATTTTGTAGTCAGTGATGCTCCTTTTGTGATGAGAACTATGCTCTAGGTTGTTGGCCTTCCTACATGTGCAAGCCCCTCATTTTGTAATCACATACTTACTGCAAAAGTATTATCTAACTGTGGGTAGGCTTCCCATCATGGTTTTTCCCTTTACCGGTTTTTCCATGTACAAATCTTGGTGTCATGTGTTCTGGATGGATGGTAACTATTCTATGCTTTATGTTTATGCTTAGTTGCTATATCAGCTTTTTCGGTATTTGGTTTATGCATTCCGGTATTGGGTTTATGTGTTCTGGTAATAAGGATTTGGATGCTTAAAGTTATGAAATATGTTGAGAACTGATTCACCACCCCGCTCTCAGTTGTCCTCTAGTTATCTGAGTTGTCTAACAATTGGTATCATAGTTTGGTCCTCTGTGCATAAGCTTAACCGCTTGAGGAAGATCCTATGGGGTCTAATAGTTTAAGTTCATCAAATACATCTACAGCTATTTTCCGGAGAGAAATTCCTAGGCTTGATGGAACAAATTATAGGGTATGGAAGATTCGGATGGAGACTCATCTGAGATGTCTTGGAAAGTAAATTTTGGAGATCACTGAGAAAGGTGTTACCCCTTTTAATCCAGCATTTGGAAACCCTCCTCTAGCAGGCCTGGATAAGGAGCTTGAGAATGATTGTAGAGCTAGAGAAGCCCTTTTGTGTGCACTTTTTGATCAGCAAATAATGGGACTAACTGAAAAATCAACTGCAAAGGCTATATGGGACAAATTGGAGACTTTGAATGAAGGTGACCCTACTATTAAAATTACTAAACTTGATGGTTACCGAGTGAGGTATGAGAACCTGAAGATGGAAAATAATGAAAGGATTACTGCTTTTATGGAGAGAGTTAATGAGATTGTTTTGGGAATTCAATGTTGTGGTGGATCTCTGAGTGAAGATGAAATACTTTCTAAAGTACCAAGAGCATTGCCACTAGCTTATAAGATGAAGGCTACTACAATTAATGAGTTGATAACTATGGCAAACACCTATGTTAATAGGGATACCTTGGTTGGGAAGTTATCTGCTTTTCAACTTGAGGAATTCAGACCTTTTGGAGTTGTAAAATCTAAAACTATTTTTCATGCATCTACATCGTCTACTGGCAAGAGTGATGGGAAAGCTTGATATGTGAAGGAACTAGAGGATATAAAGAAAGAACATGAAGATTTTGAGAAACTTGAAGCCTTATTTGCTAGAAGAGTACCTAAATGACCAACAGGAAGTAACTATGAAGGAAAATCACCTTTTAAATATTTTGCATGTAATAAGATAGGTCATTTTGCATCTAGATGTCCTGAAAGGAATTCAAAATTTGAAGAAAGAGCTAGAATATCTTTTAGGCCTAACCATGATTATCAAAACAAGCATAAGTACAGGAGGAACAAAGACAAATCATGCTACTTTGTTGGCACCAAATGGAAAGAGTTATATTTCAGCACATGGAACTTTTCAAATTTATTGAAAAATATATATTTATAAAAATAGTAAAAAATACATCCATGTGCACTTATGTTTCAAGTTATCAATATACACCAAAAAAAATGAAAAAAAAAAGGTAAAATTTACTATATAAAGTGTGATGTCTTGTGTAACTTCAATTTCAGCATTTTATCGGCAACTAAATTATAGTGTTTACTTTATGAAAAACTATGTTCAAATAATTTTCCATTTTTTTTTAAAATTACAAACATAAAATACACCAAAAAAATATACATTTTATTGGTTTACATCATTTCAAAATTCAAAACATATATTTCACTTTCTATTGATTCAAAACACATATAACGTTGAATTCAAAAAAAGTTGAATCAACATTGGCCATTTTCTTTATAAAAGCGTGACATAACTTTGTACTTTTACCCATAATCTCAAGCATGCAAATTATGTGGACACAACAAAAAACAAATTAACAATAGCGAGAAAAGAAACATCTTTATTGATAAAATTATGATGTAGTTCACAATTATTTACTTTTTTTAATTTCAACGTTCTACAACTCCTGGTTCTGGTTTTCACTCTAAGCGGCAAGACTTTACTTTTCCACCCAATGTCAACCACTTCCAATTGATATCCTCTTCTCTATCTTAGAACAACTCTTTGTTCTCCTAATGCTTCCTATTCAATTCCCCACAACAATGTCTTGATCATCTTTCAACTAAAATCTTAGCATTTTGTATACCATGGTGGAAGCCCAATGGTCGATAGGGTGCCCCAACCATCGCACTCCACAAGAAACATCACCAAAACCACTATCGATGAGAAAAGTCCATTTTGGTGAGAGTCATCTTCAGCCTCATCAACATGATAGTCAATGGTGTAGGCCTAGTTTAATGGACCAAGGAAAGCACATTGAGGAGACATGACTCTGTTAGAGTGAGACTTTTCAAGTCTCTTTCATCTCACAATGAAGAGAGCTGACAAAAAAAAAAAACCCATTGGTGAGAGTCTTCTCAAGTTTTCTCGATCTTCAATGAGGATGAGGAAAAGAGTGTCACACATGTCCATCAACATGACAAAAAAGATTTGATGAAAAAAAATTAAAGTCTCCTCGATGTCACAAGAGCATATGCCAAAGTGACATGGCCCCACCAAAAAGGGGTTGCACACGATCAAGAACACATCAAAGAGATATGAACTTATCAAGAAGAAGTTCCCCAAGTTTCTTCAATGAAACAATGTTCCCAAACAAAGAGAGATCCAATGAATTCATTCATGAGAAAACATTTTGCCATGAAGTGATGTAAGATGTCTCCTCGATCCATACAAATCACACCAATAGAACACAATCTAAAGCTTGTCAGAGAGACCTACCAATGTCGGTATGAGAGTTCTTGTGTCCCCTCGATACTTTGGTGAGATAGAATTGATAAGACAAGTCTCGATCAATTAGAGACTTCTTGAAGTCTCTTCGATCCAACTAGATCAAACCAACTCAATTCCAAAAACACAAAAATCTAAACCAAGTAATATTGAGATCAAACCCAAACTAAAACAAAAATGTTGTAAATGAGAGAAACTTATGCCCAACTGATGTAGATTTCTCTGAGCTTGAGATGCCCCTACATCAGACACCCTAGGTAGGAAAATGTTACATGAGGGAAACTCATGAACGTTAAGGCCAATCTGGAATTGAAATTCCAAAGTAAGCCAGTCCATTTGCCTTCAACTAGGATGCTTCTAGGACTAATTTTATTTTCCATTGAACCAGGTACTCAAGGTATTCCTTCCCATAGGTCTTATTGGTAACCTCGATATCTATGATTTCATCCACCTCTTCAGATTGCTTCTCAGGTAGTTGGTCCACCCACACTACTATATCAGGTGTATCTATAGGCAAATGTGTCTGAGCACTAGTCTCTCCCTCATAATGTTTGTATAGATCACTAACATTGAAGATAGGAGAGATATCTATGTTCTCTGGAAGGTCAACTTCATAGACATTGGTTGAAAAATTCCTTAAGATCTTGCAAGGACCAATTTTCATCCATTTCAATTTATTACTGGTCCCCTATAGAAACCTTTCCTTCCTCAAATGAACCCAAGCTAACTCACCAATCTGAAATTCCTACTCTCTCATGTGCTAGTCAGCATATTTATTGTACTTAGCAGTACTCTTTTCCAATTGTTCCTTCACATTCATATTCAAAACCCTAATATACTCTACAAAGTCCTTTGCCACTAATTTGACCTCGCCAAATTTGCATGATATTTGAGTTCATCCACACCCCTTGGGCTATAACCATACACAATGTTAAATGGACTCTTCCCTACACTCCTATTAATTGAATTGTTGTAGAAAAACTCTTCTTGTGCCAATGTCGAATCCAAGTAATTTGGTCTATCACCAGTCAAACATCTCAATAGATTACCCAAACTCTTGTTGATAACCTCAGTTTTACCATCAGTTTGTGAATGGTACATTGAACTTAAACCCAACAAGGTGTCTAAACGTTTCCACAAGGTATGCCATAAATGGCCAACAAACTTTGTATCATGGTAAAATATAATACTTTTAGGCAAACCATGTAATTGAACTACTTCTTTAAAAAAAATTACAATATGGGAAGCATCACTAGTCTTCCAACACGGAATAAAATGAGCCATTTTGGAAAATCTATCAATAACAAAAAAAAAATGAATTATTACCTCACTGAGTTTGAGGCAACCCCAAAATAAAATCCATGCTAATGTGTTTCCATGGTCTATTCGAAATTGGTAATGGCTAATACAGTCCTGTTTTTTGCTTCATTCCCTTTGCATGCTGACATACTCTATATCCTTGTACCATCTTCCTGACTTCAACAATCATTCCTAGCCAATAATAACTCTCATTTAGCTAAGCTATTATCTTATCAGTTCCAAAGTGTCCAACCAATCCACCGCTATGTTTTTCTCTTATGAAATTATGCCTCATAGAGCCTTGGGGTATACATAACCTCTTCCCTTTGAAAAACAAGTTCTCTTGAATAAAGTACTCTAGCCATGGAGTTTGGTCCACTCCCATTGGATTCTTGCATGCTAAGCATGCCTCCTTAAAATATAGATCTTGTTCATACAACTCACCCAAAGAATCAAATCCAACAACACTCACCTTTAGCTCATCCAATAGAAAACTCCTTCTACTTAGTGCATTAGTCATTCTATTGGATTTACCACTTCTATATTTCAAAACAAAAGAATAACTTTCCAAAAATTCAACCCATTTCAAATGCTTCTGATTCAACTTACCTTGGCTATTAATGAACTAAAAATATTGATGATCTACATATATAGTACAAATTCCTTTGGCAACAAATAATGCCTCCACTTCTTAAGTGCTTGCACAATTGCATAAAACTCCTAATCATAAACTGAATATTTCCTCTTTTCTTCATTCAACTTTTCACTAAAGTATGCTATCGGCCTTCCCTCTTGACTAAGAACTCCTCCTATTATTGTTCCACTTGCATCACAATCAACCTTGAAAACTTTTCCAAAGTGTAGTAGCACCAACATTGGCTGCAACTATCCACTTGAATTCCTTTCTTACTGTCTTCATTGTTTCAGTTATGGGAGCACAAATTCCACTAAAATTTCTTATGAACTTCCTATAGAAGCTCGCCAACCCATGAAAACTACAGGCTTCAAACATACTCCTCGCTGAAGGCCATTCAACAATATACCCTTTACTTTCTCAAGGTTCATTTTTAACCCTTTTTCTGAAACTACAAATCCCAAATAAACCAATGGATATTTCGAAGAGATTGTTTGTGTTTTTAGTTCAGTATTGAGTCTTAGGTTGAAATTTTATTAGGTTAAATATTAAGTTAAATTAGTTAGGGTATTATTCTGACATCATTCTTATGATGTTAGAACTATGCATTTAATAGAACTTTACTGACAGACATTAAGAACCATTCAATTTCACCAATAGACCAAAGATCCATTAAATTCAAAATATTTGTTAATTTTCCTGATCTATCTATATAACGCAACAACAAACCTGTGGGTAATTATAGGGTTTTGTTTCAAGCGAGTTTGAGGTTTTCTCGAAATGGCCACAAATAGTCTGTCTGCGTGGTATTTCTTCCTTTCAGTTCTCTATATGCTTACTCTACCTTACAATTGTCATCCCCTTACAGTTGGTGGAGACAGCATCGCTTTGGGAGCTTCTCTCACTGGAAATCAGAGCATAGTTTCAAAGAACGGCACCTTCGAATTGGGATTCTTTTGTCCAAACGGAACAAATAACTGGTACATCGGCATCTGGTATGCCCAAATGTCTAACAAGACTATCGTTTGGGTGGCTAATAGAGAGACTCCCATCAGAAACAAGCTAGGCGTTTTGAATCTAACAACTGATGGCTATCTCAAACTGTATGATTCAGATGGGCGATCAATATGGTCAACAAGAAAGAACCAGAAAGCTATAGCCTCCAAAGCTATGATATTGGATTCTGGTAGTTTTGTTATGTTGGGCGCAAACAACATTTCTGAAATTGTGTGGGAGAGTTTCTTGTATCCAGCAGACACATGGTTGTCGGGAATGAAGATGTGGAAAGGCATGAAGCTAACATCTTGGAAGAGTTCATTGGATCCAGCACCTGGGCCCTTCTCTTTAGAAATGGATCCAGCCCCAAGCAAGACGCAGTTTTTGCTGGTGTATAAGGACAATATTACTTACTGGAGCACCGGAGAGTGGGTTGTTGACCATTTCAGCGGTATGCCAGATATGTTGAATAATTTCGCATCCGAAACTTTTAGATTACCCTTTGTAAAGATTTCTCCCACAAAGATGTACTTCACGTATATTCAAATATCAAAATTTGATATTGTGCAGCATCTAGTCCTGTACAAAACTGGAGATGTACGATCTTTCTATCGTTATAATAGCAGTTGGATTAACATCTGGTCTGTGCCAAAAGACCTGTGCTTTGTTTATGATATATGTGGGGCTTATGGAGCATGCAACAGAAACAATCTTCAATTTTGCAGCTGTCTCGAGGGCTTCAAACCCAAAGATAAGCGCACCTGGTTTTTACAAGATTGGTGGTCAAGCGGATGCCTTCGTAGTAGCCCTCTCTACTGCTCTCCCATTAACGGCACAACCGATGGTTTCTTGCAAAAGAACGACATATCCTTAGCTAAGGAAAAAGCAGTTTCATATTCCCAATACCCAACTCTACCAACATGCAGATCTGCATGTCTGGAAAATTGCTCCTGCAAAGCCTTCGATCTCACTAACTCTACTCCTCCCATCTGTAGAATGTGGTTTGGGGATCTGTTCAATGTTCGCGTTGCATCAAACAGCCAACCCGTCTTCCTTCGCATGGCTGCGTCTGAGTTGCAACAATCCATTTCCAATGGAGGAAGTAACCAAGGTCGTGTCCTTTCAATTTCACTTCCTGTCAGCACTGCTTTCATCCTTGTTTTGGCTTTCCTTGTTATAATATTTTTTCTGAGGAGGCGTGGAATGCTGGGCAAGGGAGGAGATATGGAAGGTCATGAGCTGCTGTCTGCTTCGCTGAGAACATTCACTTACAAGGAGCTACGAATTGCAACCAACAATTTCAGAGATAAGTTAGGGAAAGGAGCATTTGGCTCTGTCTTCAAAGGATCTCTCCCAGACAATACGCTTGTAGCAGTTAAAAAATTAAGAGGGCTCTAAACAGGTAGAAAAACAGTTTCGTGCAGAAATAAGCATGATTGGAAACATACAACATGTCAATTTGGTCAAGCTTTGCGGATTTTGCATAGAAGGATCACAAAGGCTGCTAGTTTACGAGTACATGCCCAACGGATCTCTCAATTCATTTCTCTTCGCTGGATCACAAAAGTTGTTGGAGTGGAAGACAAGATTCGAGATCGCTCTAGGCACTGCACGAGCTTTAGTTTATCTCCACGAGGAATGCAGAGATCAAATCATCCACTCCGATATAAAGCCCGAGAACATTTTGCTGGATAGCGATTTCACCGCAAAGATAGCTGATTTTGGCCTGGCAAAGTTAGTGGGAAGAGATTTCAGCAGGGTTTTGACAAGCATGAGAGGAACTCGAGGTTACATTGCTCCCGAGTGGCTCACTGGCTTAGCAATTACTTCCAAGGCAGACGTGTATAGCTTCGGCATGATGGTGCTGGAGATAATATCGGGTCGAAGAAATGTGGACATGAGCGTGAAGGAACAGACTAAGCAGTACTTTCCTTCGTGGGTTGCAACTCAAATTCAAAATGGAGACATGATGAGTATTGTGGACGAAAGAATTGCAGAGCATGCGGATGTTGAGGAGGTGAGAAGAGCTACACTTGCAAGCTTGGTATGCATTGCAAAGGATGAGAATGAGAGGCCAAGCATGGCTCAAGTTCTACTGATTCTCCATGGCAAGATGGATGCTGATACACAAGTAGTCATGAGATCTCTGCAGTATCTAGTTAACCTCTATTAGGTTCCTATTGTCAATCTGTTTTTTAATGTTTTACGCTCTATATTACAGTTAAAATGTTTAGCTCCTCTTGGCTAGGTGCCTTTCCGGTTATGCTTGATTTGGGTAGGGAATAAACTTCTTTTCTCTCCAGGTGATTATGTAAGTTATATGACATAGAAAAATTCATTATAAATATAGAAGCTTACAATAAATTTGTAACGATCAGTTCTGCAGGCTAATTTTATATAAAGAACTGTACCGTAAATGTTGAATGTGGATCAACTAAATTTTCCAAATAGCGATTACTTAGTCTATATGGTTAAGCTATAGGGTGGTCGGTTTGTTTTTTCCCTCTATTGTGATGCCTTCTCTATTGTGACCCTAATAACCTAGTTCCATGTTCTAGTTATGCATTCATGTTTTAATATGTTCTATGAGAGTGACCATAATTTAAGGTGTGCTTGCAGTTCTATCGTAGATATAATGTTGTCAAATGGATTGGGTTGCAAGAGATATGTTTAGAACATAGAGTGGACAGCGTTGAGATTATTTGATTATGTGATGTTTTGGTTTTAGATGGGAGTGGATTAGTGTGGTTCGTGACTGTGGATCATTCTTCTTTTGTAGCCTATGTGTTATGTTATCCAGAGTTTGAAAATATGCTTGAAATTAGTGTGGCCATCTATATTGTATATCAAAAGTATTTAACAATTTATTGAATATATTTGATCTGGAAGTTCAATTTATGGTGATGATATTACAATGACAATTCAACATGTTAGATTTATGAGGATGATACCATTTAGTGGTTTATATTGTGATGCTTAGTCTCCATTGATGATGATTTATATTGCATATTCTTATAATTAAATTTGATTCGATGGATAATGATGAGATGTGTTTATTGTTCCTTAGATGTAATTCATTTGATGAAGTTCATGATATTATCTTATGTTATGATTGTAGTCACATAAATCTGTCCATTTTAATTAAATGAAGATCTGCTATTTATTTGATTAAAAACCCACTAGCCATCAGTTAATTAAATTAATATTCAATTAATTCATCTTCAAAAATTCTCCTATTAATTAAATAAATTATTCAATTTATTTTAATTAATTCATTTTAGTTAAACTAAAATCACAATCAATTAAATGAATAAATTCTATTTATTTCATTTAATCCCCTTTCCTCTTTTAAATAAATTAAATAAAACATTTATTTAAATCATTAAATCCACCCCCCTCCCCCCACTTGCATTTTCCTAAAAATGCAACTTGCACTTATTTGTTGAAATAAATGAATTTTAGTTTAAATAAAAATCCTATTCTCCCTCATCCACCAAACCCACTTGCAATCCTAATCCCCTTCTGGATTCTTCTAACCCCTTCCTAATTAGCCTAATCCATCCCCTAAATATTGTCATATTCCTAAGCAACTTGGAGTCACTTCTTAAAGACTTCAAAGTCTTTGAAAAGTATTAAATGCTTTGTGTGTTCAACATTTTAACCTCTAAAGTCTTCCAAACCACTAATGGCTCTTACATGACCATTAATGGCTCTTACATAACCATTTATGGTTAAATCCACTTGCACCCATGGTTAGGGACTTTGACCCCTAAACTCAACCCTCATGTAACCCGGTGTCTCTTCAAGCATTTATTGCTTTGACCATGGTTATCCCTTTAACCTTTGCACAAGAGTTTATCCATTGGATAAAAGCATTATTCTTTGGATAATGAATTTATTCACTCAACCCAACCTTAACCTTAACTCCCAAGTTAACCCTCAGGTCATGTCAAGCATTTAATGTGTATTCCCTCTCCTCTCAACCCATCTCATGTTGACACTTGTCAACATAGGATTGGGTTGAAAGTCCTCACATGGATTGAATACTATTCAATTCTGACCCTTGTTGAGATTACTCGATCTCAACCATCCATTGCTCCATTTTACCTATAAATAGAGCTCACATTCCTCATTTTCAAATCCTCTAGCATTTAGCATTCATAGTCATAATCTTGAAAACTTGTATGCATTTACATTATAGTAAATTTTAGAGAAAGAGCATTTAGCATAAATAACGTATATTGTCATTTTGGACTAAAATAAATCTTAGTTCATTTCATAGCATATCTAATTAGTTTTGTTCACATTTGCATATCATTTTGAGAACAATCATTTGTCAATCTTGAACCTCCATAAGGCATCAATAGTGTAAAAAACTGTTGAGAGCTACACTAATTTGGAACTTAGAGAGGAGAGGAACAAGGGAGAAGGAGTTACGAGCATGGTAGAAGGCATTTGGAGCTTGTTGTGTTTGCTTTCATAGTTAAAAACTTCATCATGTTTTTAGTGTCTCTCTTGATATGCCTGCTTAGACTAGTTTTTGGTTGATTAACACTAACATTTATCTTTGTTTCTTGTGATCTTATGTGTTATACGACCACAAGTTTTAGTATAATATCCTTCCCTTTTGCAGAGCATCATTTGGTGAACCCGACGTGAATCAAAGAGCAACGTTTTTTGAAAAAAACTAACTTGTTTGACTATTTTGCTTGACACACAAGTCATGCTTCGGCACTTTTGTTCGCACTTTAGCACTATCGTTATTTGATCTTCTAGTGCTTTTGTTTCTACAATAGCGCTATTGTCCAAAAATTAGTGTTGTTGTCTATAGTCTAGCGTTGTTGTCCCTTAATTAGCGTTTTTGTTCCTGTATTAGCGCGTTTGTCTTTCGGTCTACATATTTTCTTTTGGCGCTTTTGTACTTAGTTTCGCGCTTTTGTGTTAAGTAGCACTTTTGTTCTCACATAGAGTAGCGCTATTGTAATAGAGCATTGTAAAAGCATACCTTGTAACTGAAAATCACAATTTAGGCTTGTGGAAACCCACTTAGACTGCATTTTATTTTTTTAACTGGTTTAATTATTTGTGCAGGGTGGAGGACGTTAGAGTAGAAAGTAATTGCATTTATTTCGTTAAATTTTCTTTTCAAAGTTGGATAAAATGAATTCATCTTCTTTTTTGGCTTAAATATTAAACTTGCACTTCATTTTTGGGTTATTAAAAAGAAGCACACCTTTTATTTGGGTTTAAAACAAACTTTATTTGTCAAAGTTAAAAAGAACAACAAACTCAAAATCCCACAAATTTACTTTCATTGCAAGTTAGGAAACACTTTATTTTGGTGCTTAAAACAAAACAAATCTCATTTCTTACATCAAACTTAAGGAAACTCACAATCAACATGTCAATTTTTGTGCAAGTAAAAAAAGAACAATCAACTTGTCAACATTTTCAAGTTTCAAAGCAATTTACTTCATGCATACGTATTTCAAATTTAGTTGACCAAGATTTCAATTTCCTAGTTTACTCAACATATTGCCTTTGAAGTTAAAAATAACACCATGGTTGTTGGAGCAACATCTCCAAATAGTTAGATCACCATTGCAATGACAAGGTAAAAAGAACAAATGTATTTTGTGTTTGGCACACTTGTGCAAAAGAGTTTGTCGAGTGGTCCTACTTCTAACACACACTATCCTCTCCCTTGGCTTTCATGGTCCTAGGTGCAAGAGAAAAGTGTTAGTAACACTCAAATTTTATCTTTTTAAGAGAGGCCTGCCAAGAGACACATCACTCTTGGGAACGACCTCACATGGTAAATCCTTTGAGCCCCTATAAAAATCAAGTGAGAGCGAAAGTTATAGCCTTGGGTATAGTTGTTCCTACAGTGTAACTTGCCGAAAGGACAAATGGGCCCCACCACAAGTTACAAGGTTCTTAAGTGAGTCACTGCAGAATGAACTTATGTCCAAAAACATCAAAAATTACTAAACACCTTGAAGTAGTAGCCCACCCATTCTATTGATTGAGGATATTTGTGATAAATTTAGTGCAAGAGCATAGAAGGTTTTGCTCCCAAGGTACTCACCATACATATTTCCTTGAGTAGAAACATAGCTTTTTGAAAGGTTACTTATAGCTCGATAAAAGTGGTGACTCCCTCATCATAGGGATCATCTATTTGTTATGCTCATGCAAGACTTAGTATATCACATCCTTACTTGCCATGACGGGATTCATAAGGTATGTAGTACCAAAGTTGAAGAAATATCAAGATGTGGGCTGAAATTATCACAACTAGCCATTTGACATTAAGGATAAAGAGTGTTTGAAGTGTTTTTTGTTTTGAGTCAAGACCAGTGCAAATTGAGCCGACTTCAGGCTTTGGAAACACCTAAAATACATTTGAAGGAAAGGGTCATCAAAATTTCAAAGGATTGGGTTGATCTAGACCCACACCTATTTGTACCATTTGAGGCAACATTCTTGTGTTTGTGTGCTTGCTTTGTTTTCTTGTCAAAAAAAATCAAAACTCAGTTCCAAAAACAAGTACTCATCCAACATAAACACTTTCAAAATACCAACAAAAAAATCAAAACAAAGAGCAACAACAAAAGCATCACACTATACGACCATTCTTCACATCTTAAGAAACAAGAATCTTCATCAACTTATCAACTTGAAGAAAAGACCATTGAGCTCAAAGGCTTTTATCAAAAGGAGGAAATTCTTCTATCTTAATAGGCAAATTTTTGTCTCTCATAGAACCTTCTTACGTCACATGTGTCTATATCTTCAAGGGAAATCAAATGAGTTTGATCAAGCGTCATTATACCACAGAGCTTTTAATCAATATAGAGCTTTGACTTATCATCAAAATAAGGGAGGCAAGATCAATCCTGCCTTCTTTCCAGACATTTGTATCACATATAACTCAGTTACGGTAGAACCACCAACCCTTGAACAAGAAGAGAAAGAGTTTGTTCCTTTTGTAACACAAAGTTTTTATTGAAGTACATTTCATCCATTTCCCACATTCACACATCTCAACCAATCCATTTCAACTCTCAAAACATCAAGAGGTTTTTGTCCTAAGTTCTATTTCAATATTGTTTGAATCAAACACAACATATCACTTTTTATAGTGTCTCTACATCTAGGATAAACTCATCCTAAGAGGCATTTCTACACAGGTTAAAACTGGTCTATGAGTGAATCCTCTCATTACTAGGTAGTTGGGTCTGTAACACATCTCAGATCTCTCTAAACCTTATCACATCAAACATTGTCAATCAAACACAACAAGCAATTCAAGAACGAACTTTGGTAACATCTACCTTTAGTGCTAGAGATCCATATGCAAACACCCCACCAATCATCAATCTTTCATTCCATCACCAACTCATCATCATTTTCATCAAACTTCAACAAAAACTTATAAACAAAATGGCTCAAACCAGATCAAGGTCTAGACAAGAAATTGAAGAGGAAGAGGAGGAAAATATCAATGAATTCCAAGAACCCCTTGGAGGAAACGCAAATGATGAAAATCTAAGTACTCCTACTCCTGCGGAAATAGAAAGGGAACAACACGACCCTCTCTTTAATAGACTTGTTGATGAAATACTAAGGAGCAATGTTGATGCTCACTTTTTAAGACTTGCTCAAGAGGGGGCTAAACTACCCTCTGACTTTGATGTTGCACAACTAAGACAAGCATCAAAATGCCAAAGTCGTAATGAGGATGAAAGAGGTCGAGATCACATCAGATATAACCTTCATCAAGGTAATCCCCCACCTCCTCCTCTTCCAAATGAAATAGACATGTTGCGGCAACAAGTCAAAAATCTCGCCCAACAACTTCATAGTGGTGTAAAAACTAATCAATTTTCACTCAATGACATTTGTCCCTACCCTTTGATAGGAATCTTCATATGCCACCTTTTCCATGAGGGTTTCAAACACCCAAGTTTGAAAAGTACCAAGGAAAAGGAGACCCTTGTGATCATGTTAGAGAATTCCATTCAGCTTGCCTCGAAGTGGCATACGAGGACACATACCTAATGCGACTCTTTCCCCAAAGTTTGGGAGGAACAACCACACCATGGTTTTCCCGACTACCAAGTGGCATTAGGACCTTCGAAGAACTAGTCCAGAAGTTCCTACCACATTACTCACACAACATTGAATGTGATATCACCATGGCTGATATATGTAAAACCAAGCAAAAACCAGACGAACTATTTTCAGTCTTTCTGCAACGATGGTGTCAAATGTCTAGCAGACGTTCTCTTCAGAAACCTGAACAAGAACTAGTGGAAATATTTATTTCCAACTTAAACGACGAAGTGAAATTTCACCTAGACATAAAAGACACAGACTCTTTCAATGACATGATCACCAAGGGTGAACTCACAAAGCTGGTTCCCACTTTTTGGTACATCCTGATTTTTGCTGAAATCATACATTTTTTGGAAAATATAATTATTTAAGCTTTAAGAGGTCCCATTTGAAGTAATTAATTGAAGAGAGTTAGATCAAAGGCTCTTAGATCAAAATTTATTGGATAGAACCTCTCTACTTCTAAATCATACTTGCAATGGAGTCTCCTTTGCATCTATCAAATGCTGATAAAAAACCAATTTTACATTAGCATTTGAGGGGTCAAACGAATTCATTTAGAAGTTTCATTTTCTTGAGGATTTAGTCCTTATTATAAGCTTTCCAAATAGTATAATTTTTAATATATTTAAGTTTATTAATATATTTTTATTTTATTTTTTATGAATGTAGGTTTTTCACCGAACATGAACTTCTTTGTTCAATGCATTGGAAAAAATAGCAAACTAATTCAAAAAAATTCTGAAAAATATCTATGCCCTAGGTATTGATGTCTTCTTTCTAACAAAAAAAATAAAACTTAATTTTGATATATATAGAGCAAGTTATGTGTTCAAACGTACACTTATATCTAAATTATAATTAGTCAGACTTCAAAACTTAATAAAATAAAAAATATTCAACATATCACTATCAAACCAACTGCCTGCCCTGGGTATTGATGTTACAAACCCAAATTTAAAAGAGATATGTTTTTATCATTTATATAAAAAAATTTATACGTTTCGGGATGCACATCACTCTTAAAAAATATTGTTTCCTGTAAAAAACTACTTTTGAGGGAGATGGAAAAATCAATTAAATTTTACTCAAAAAAAATTGAAAAAAATATATTTAGAATCTACAAAAAGGATGTTACAAATCACTAGTTTACATCATCTTCAAATTCTTAATGATTTAAAAGTTATAGGTGTCGGAAAGTGAAGGTTTTTTGCAAAATGTTCATCTAAGTGTCAAAGTTGGTCAAAAAGTGGGAACCAGTATTGTGAGTTCACCCCCAAAGGTTTAAAATGCGAATGGGCTCTCATCAAAAAAGGGCTTATCAAAATATACAATGAGCCAAAGGATGGCCCTCGCCCGCGCTTCAATAGTGACAAGCCTAACTTCTGGAACAAAAACAAAAACGTCGTCAATGATGGGGTTGTGGATGCAAGAACTATCAAAAGTGCACAACCTGTGGTCCAATTTGTAGGACAGAACCCCCCACCCAAGAATAACACAGTTGCTCCTCCAAATCAAGGACGCAATATATCTCAAGAGGAACCCAGATAGCGTCAGCAAAATTTTAAACCAAAACGAACATACACTCCCTTAGGGGAACCTATTGAAACGGTGTTACGTCAGTTGGTTTCTCAAAATCTGGTGACCTTACCCAAAACATCAAATTACGAACCTCAAGTCAAACCTTCATGGTGGAGGGATATTGAACATTGCGATTTCCATCAGGGAAAGGGCATAAGACAAGCAATTGTCACAGATTGAACGATCTTATTCAGGATCTTATTGACCAAGGTGAAATCAAAATCGAAGGACATGACCCAAAAACAACAAACAATGATCATCTCATGTTCAAAAATCCACTTCCATCACAAGATCAAAGGGGTCCTTCCACTTCAGGGAGAAACACAGATACCACTGATTATACGCAAGCCGCGTATAATTACATTGTTAATCACCTATATGATGCCAGTGAACAAATTGCAACTATTACCATCAAAAATCCCAGCTCCACTTGCAATGTTGTTACACGTCGCGGCAAGTTCACCATAAAAGCAGCTCCACAAGGCACCTTATATATCCCAAAGCAATATAACCTTGTGGAACAATTAGATAAAATGTCTGCACTGATATCTATCTTAGAGCTATTGCACCTATCCCCATCTCATAAAACAATCTTGGATCAAGCTCTCCAAGAGGAATTAGTCCCTGCAAACCTAAAAATAGATCAATTCCAAGCTATGGTTGGAAACCTAAGATCATCACCTTGTCTCACTTTCTCTGAAAGTGACAATGCATCCTTCCAACAACCTCATAATGCCTCACTCCACATTGAAGGATTTATCAACCAACATAGGATCAAGCGAGTCTTGATCGACAATGGAGCCGGCTTGAATATCTATACACTACAATTGGTCACAGCATTGGGATATGCAATTGAATCAATGGATCCCCGCAAGAAGATAACAATCAAAGCTTATGATGATGTAGAGTGGTCATCCAAAGGAGCTATTGTGCTACTAATCCGAGTAGGCCCAGTGGTGAAGCACATCATCTGTCAAATTCTGGACCTTCCTCTGCTGTATAATTTGTTGTTAGGAAGACCTTGGATACACGCCATGCAAGTCGTTCCATCCACCTACCATTAGTGTATCAAGTTCCCTCATAATGGTGTAGAAATTACAATCCTGGGCGATGCAAATCCCTTTGTGTATTAGCACAATATCAATCATCAACCAGAGATTACCGTTCCCAACAACAGAGAAGCCATCCCATCCACATCATACATAAGTCCAGCCTCTCTTTCTAGTTCAAACACCACTATACCCAAGCAAGAGAATCTCAAGATGAAAATAGCAGAGGAAGGTCCTGGGGAGTACAATTTGAGTCAACTCTTTTGTGTTGGACAAATGCCTACTTCTCCTAGAACTCATGGTAAACATCAATGGTTACTTCAAACGCCCTTGGTCAAGCCAGCATGCACTTTCACGCCTTTCATCCTTAGAAAGAGTCAAGAAGAAGAGACCAGAGATGAAGACTTAGCAGAATGGATCTATAAAGATCCCATCACCATGGACATTCCACAAGCTAAGCTTCCCACAGATCAGTATGGAAAAGGCCTTCTAATTATGCAGCAAATGAGTTATGATGGTCAGAGTGCTTTAGGACCTTGCAAGCAAGGACGACATGAACCGTTGTAGCCAGAATTAAAGCCCAAAGATAACACGGGACTAGGCTTTCAAAAGGAGATCCTTCCTAAGCTTAGATTCAAAGGAAAACCTAGCAAACCTCTATATAAGCCAGCTACAAAGAAGTCACCTTTGTTTATATCAGTAGCACCACGCACCATAGCAACTGCCCCATTGAGGCTAAAAATCCCAGCAAAACCAACCACAACACCAGTCATCCCACCAATCAAACCAGCAACCCCATCAGCAGCAGCCATAACATCAATAGCACCGTTAGCAACAGCATCTATATCATAACCCATAGCAATATCGACAACACCGGCAATTTCAGTAGAAGCAGCAAATTCAACATTACCAATACTTCACGTATCAGATTCATTGATCCCCATAATCCTTCCTGCAGCACCAATCATTTCATCTACAAAGGTACACCAACCGAGCACACCTGCAGTGTTTAACTCAAAGGACATCCCAGTATGGTATAGTAATCGGATCCCGGAAAGTGACTCAGAGACTGACTCACATGAGTGGGAATTTTATTCTGTCCAGCTTAATACTTCAGATGAGGAAGATGCATCACTACCTCCACCTCGCACAGACATCCCTATTTACGGAGAAGCACAGATAAAGACCTCTTGGATTCCTGAATTGGAAACTTCTTCCACATGCCCTACGTCACATCCTATGCCTGATTCTGATGGGGAGAGTACCATCAACGACCTTCATCACAACATCTTAACCCTCACTGACACATCTAATAAACTTAATCTAATCGATGAGGTAATGCCCATTATCCATCCTGAACTCATCGAATGGAACCAACCTAATCCCCCATGCCTTGACCACTTCCAAAATGATGAGGCGATCATTGACTTTTTGGAACTACGGGATAACATACCATGTGGGGATCACAAAGTTGGATTCGCCATTGAACTTAATAGTGCAGCATACTTTAGGGCAGATGCCAAACCTTTTAGCTGCAAAACAATAAAAGATGGATCTTCCAGTAAAAACCACACTATGGCACTGTTTGATCCTAAAAAGGTAAAGAGAAAGAGTGTATCCAATGGTGAAAACCTCTTTGAGGCACCGAAGAATGAAAGGTTTGACATTCTCCCCTCTAGTACACAATAGGAATGATCAACAATTCTCATTGAGGAAACAAAAGAATACAACGTGGGGACTCCTGAAACTCCTCACCACATACATCTGGCATCTCTTTTAACTCCAGAGGAACGGCCTAAGTTTGTCAAATTATTCAAAAAGCGTCAGATCAACTTTGCATGGTCATATGCAGATATGCCTGGACTTGATCCTGATTTAGTCATGCATCATCTCACCGTAGCAGAAGGAGCCAAGCCTGTCAAGTAGAAACTTCGCAAGATGCATCCTCAAATCGTGGTACTAGTCAAAGAAGAACTTAAGAAACACTTGGATGTTGGTTTTATTAGACCAATTGATTATGCAGATTGGATATCCAATAGTGTGCCTATCGGCAAACCAAATGGGGGCATTCGTATCTGTGCTAACTTCAGAGATCTGAACAAGGCATGTCCTAAAGATGACTTCCCCCTACCACACATCGACATAATAGTGGACCTAACAGCCGGACATGCCATGCTTTCACTCCTGGATGGCTTTTCAGGTTACAACCAGATAAAGATTGCACTAGAAGATCAACATAAGATGACCTTCACATGTCCATGGGGAACATACTGCTGGAATGTGATGCCTTTTGGTCTAAAGAATGCAGGAAAAAGGCACTCCAAGATCTAGTGGAGATGGATGTAGAACATGTCCCAAAGACTCACATGTCTCCTCAAAACATAAAGAGACCTCCTCCAACTGTTGTACATAAGTATCCACAATCATATCAACCTCAAAAGAATGATCATGTAGAGAATGATCAAGAGGGTCAGAGTGTGCCCTCGCAACAATTGAAGAAGGATCATCTTCATCAAAGAGAAGATGAATGTCATCAATGATGTCTCCCAAATCTGCAATGTAGGATTCCACAAACAAACCTGCAATGTCTGTCAGGTAATCATCCCATGAATCTGAAGCTGGAAGACAATGAATATCATGTTGCACTGAATCACTTGAAGGCAAAACTGTCGCACTATCTGCATCATCAGGTGCAATAGGTGATGTGATATCAATATGAGGAGATGAATTACAAGGCTCAAGAATGGGGTCACATGTGAGAATCCCCATGTTCAAGTGCCCAAAGTTCTCCTCAAAATCTGAACCATCACAAGAAGTGTGATCAACATGTGTAGAATCATCAAATGTGAAATCATCATCATCAACAAAATCTGAAAAGGAGTATAACTGAGACGCATGATCAACCACCCCAATTGCAATGATAGCTCTAGTCTCCAAATCTCTAATGAAAACTGACTCAGGTGTGAACTCCACAACTCTCTTAGTTGCACCATGTGTGATTTGATAGATGGAAAGGAGATTGTTTGTCAAGTGGGGTACACACAACACATCATTGAAGGAGTTATTCCCACTATCAATAAACCCTTTCCCAATCACATCAATGTATGTATGATTGCCCATCAAAATCTGAGGCATGGTGCAAGGCTCAAATGTAGAGAACATAAACTGTGAAGATGCCATATGATGAGAAGCCCCTGAATCTAGAAGCCATCTCTCTGAATCATGACTGGTAGTAGCACAAAGAGCTTTTCCTTTTCTTGTCCCAAAAGAGTGAGTCTTCCCACTTGTAGAAGCCATGAATGCTTGCCCTTTTCCTTTTGAATGTGAGGAAGTGGAAGTTGATGAATCATTCTTAGGCAAATCAATCTTATGCTTTTTGATGATATGTGTGAGCTCATCAATCTTTTTAAAATGGCAATGATGCTCCTCGTGACCAAACTTTTTACAATAGGCACAAGTAGGTTTCTCCCTCTTTGGTGAATTATCCCTCTTGGCAGAGGATATATCTCCTTGTTGTGGATAGGATGATGCTTTATCCTTGGGCTTTGATTTCCATTTCTTCTTGTTTGAGTTGTCCTTTCCTTTGTTCCCTTGATTTGCCACTAATGCTTGAGACTTAGAAGCCTTAAGAATGCCCATGCTTATCAACTTAGTTTGTTCCATCATCAACATTTCATTGAAAGCTTCAAATGTAGGCATTGTGTAGCTTGAAACCATTGTCATCCTATGGGTTTGGAAACTAGAAAAAAATGTTGCATATTCTTGTAGAAGCTTGCCCATCAAGTTGAAGATCAATTGAGTATCCTTCTTATCAATGCCACAATCTTTGAGTTGTGCCCTCAACTCATTTGCCTTGGTGACATAATCTTGTATATATCAAAGTTCTTGGGATCCAACATAGTGAGATCACTATCAATTTGATATCCCCTAATCTCATCAAATTGACCATACAAGTCTTGAAACTTTTGCCAAGCATCCATGATTAGAGTACACTTCTCAATATGAAAAATGAGATCCTTTGATACATACTTTCTTAAGGTACCAATTGCCATGATATTTTTAGTGAGCCAATCCAAGTGACCAACTGGATCAAGCTTAGGATCAACGAGAGCAACAATAGTTCCATCAATGTAATGAGTTAATCCTTTTTCCATAGGTTTACTCCATGCATCAATTTTCCAAGTAGCATAATTATGAGGAGTTAAGAGAGGAAACTTATAAGAACCCATAGCAGCAAAAAGGAAGGAACACAGGAGCACAAAAGCACAAGAGACACCCCCCCAAATTAAATCAATCAAAGTACCACCCCAAAAATGATGATTTTGGCACTTTATATGTAGTGCGTGTACAATAGGCCACTTGCAAAACAAGGAAAAGTGGACTTCTGATTTCAATTTACAACTTCTCAAAATGAGATCTAAGAGACTTCAATAAATACTGCTAGTGATCTAAACTGAGATCCAAGCAAAATGCAAGTACCAAATATGCCAAAAATGGCCAAATAATGAAAGTACAATTTCTACTTAAAATTACTACAAACAAATGGCAGCTTATGAAAGTAGATGAAAAAATATGCACTTTCACAAAAAATGGCACTTGAAAAGGAGTCCATATGAGCCCAAATGAAGCCTCCAAAGTTGTAATAATCGGGATTTCACGATTTCTGAAAAACCTGTATCCGAGAAATAGAAACATCCTACACCATTGTACAAACCATGAAATTCTACCCCCAAATAAAAAAAATTGCTCGAAAAAAGGAGTTCGGATGAGTGAGATATCGCTATTTGAAAATCACCTGCAAAATTATAATTTCTGGAAAATTTCCATCCCAGCTTCAAACTTTAAATGCCTCTAGATTTGGCCTCCGAAGTCTGATTTGGATGAAACAAAAGGCAAAATCGACTTTCTTGGACCTCCTCAATCCAATGGTAACCTCAGATTTGATCCATCAAGCTTCAATAATAACTTGCAATAGAAAGATCCAAAATGCAAACCCCAAATAGCATCAAATTTCTCTCAATTAGCAAACCAATGACACTCTAATGGCTCTGATACCATGTGAGATTTTGCCAAGATCAAGAGGCAATGGAAAGCACAAATAAGAGAGAACAAAATAGATGATAGAAATAAACTGTATTCTATCAAGATGAAAAATATGATCAACTGGATCATTAAGCATTACATACAATGAATATGAGCCTGATTATATAGGCAAGGCTATATGGATATGTGAACACACAAACATGACATGTGGCTCAATAAGAAACAAGGGTAGGTAAGAAATAGGTGTGGGTAGGTAGGAGAAATAATATAATATTCCACATGAGGTGGATCACCCACTGAATGTGGAGTGTAACAACAAGATCACACCATAAAAGGTGGAAATTCTCCTACACACACTATCCCAATGTGGTACAAACACCCAAGTGTCTCATACCCAAACTACTATGAAATGCATTTTCGAAGTATACTTAAGTAAAGTGTAATAATATCCAAGATGAATAATTATTTACACCAACACTTTGTTTTCACTGTTGTGCAGGTAGTAAGGCAGTCGATCAGTTTTTTAAGTTTTTTTGCTTTCTTTAATCTTTGATCAGCTCTCTATTTATATTAGAGACTATGTAATAGTTTTTATTATTCAAGCTAATGCATACAATATATTTCTCAGTTCTAAGAAATTCATAGCAGTCTTCTTCTTTTCAGTTTAGTTTTTTTTTGTTTGTTAAATTGAATAATCTTTCAATGCCTTTCCACATCTTCATTCCCGACAACCATGTGTCTGTTGGATACAAGAAACTCTCCCACACAATTTCAGAAATGTTGCGGATGCCCAACATAACAAAACTACCATAATCCAACATCATATCTCTAGAGGCTATAGCTTTCTGGTTCTTTCTTGTTGACCATATTGATCGCCCATCTGAATCATACAGTTTGAGATAGCCGTCAGTTGTTAGATTCAAAACACCTGGCTTGTTTCTGATGGGAGTCTCCCTATTAGCCACCCAAACAATAGTCTTGTCAGACATTTGGGCATACCAAATGCCGATGTACTAGTTTTTTGTTTCGTTTGGAAAAAAGAATCCCAATTCGAAGGTGTCATTCTTTGAAAGTATGCTCTGATTTCCAGTGAGAGAAGATCCCAAAGCGATGTTGTCTCCACCAACTGTAAGGGGATCACAATTGTAAGGTAGACTAAGCATATACAGAACTGAGAGGAAGAAATACCATGCAGACAGACTATTTGTGGCCATTTCGAAAAAACTTCAAACTCCCTTGAATTAAAACCCTACAATTACCCATAGGTTTGTTGTTGTGTTATATAGATAGATCGGTAAGATTAACAAATATTTTGAATTTAATGGATCTTTGGTCTATTAGTGAAGTTTAATGATTCTTAATGTCTGTCAGTTAAGTTCTATATTAAATCCATGATTTTGATAGAATAATACCCTAACTAATTTAACTTAATATTTAACCCAATAAAATTTCAACCTAAGACTCCATACTCAATTAAAAACACAAACAAATCTCTTCAAAATATCCATTGGCTTTGGCTTTTTGCCTACTAGTCAAATGCTATGAATATCCATCGGTCTGTTGCCTATTTGTCAAATGTTATATTAGGGTAGAATTTACAAATTGATGGTAAATTTTATTTGATTTATTAGGACAGAGCTTACAAATTGATAGATGCAGCAATAAAAGGACACCGCAATAAATCTGAAAATAATAGTTTTCTTGATATTCTAGAAAGGAAACCATAGATTGTATATGACACGGCACTAGAATTTCAGAAATTTAAGTCATAGATTGTCATTTATTTGATGGTCCGTAAATTACTGCTTAGTTTCTGTTTGGTCTTTCCAATCTTCCTTGCGAAGTCATGTGTGATGGGTCAAAAGTCTTTTTAAGCCGGCCACTTGAATAACAAAGTCTACACTGATAATGATTTCTTCCTGCACTCGGAAGGAAAATGGTAAATTTATTGACTACGGCGGAATAGCAAAACAATTAATAAGCGTTTTTATCTCTTAACGACCCAAAGAGGTGGCGTGTAGACCTTCCCTTCAGCATTAAATTCACTAATAACTAGCAATCGTATCTTGGTGTCCAATAGATACATGGAAAAGGTTTGGAAGAATCATTTTTATTTTTTTTGCATACAATTGTATAGTACATGAGATTAAGTGGTAGGTAATTTAGCAAATTATGTTGCCTATGCAACAAAGGCCTAGAATTAGGATTATGTTATATCTACAATAAGAGGAGAAGGAGAGAGAGAGAGAGAGAGAGAGAGAGAGAGAGCATTGGAAAGATAGTGGGGATCAAAGAGATAAGAGAGAGGAAGGAGAGGAAAAAATAGAGATGGAAAGAGAGAGATAATGATTGAGGGGTACATGGATATATAGAAAGATAAAGATATAGGAAGTGATATATAGAGAGTAGAGAGGGATATAGATAGAGTAGAAGAGATAGAGAGACGAGTGAGAGATAGAGAGGTAGAGAGGGAAGGAGAATGAGTGAGAGATATGGAGATAGAGATAGGGGAGAGATATAGAGAGAAATATAGAGATATAAATAGAAATTAAGATGTAGAAAGAGAGGGAGGGGGAGAGAGGGAGAGAAAGAGATAAATAGAGGGAGAGGTGAAAAGGATAGAGGTATTCATTTAACTGACTAATGTTTCTCATATCATATAACTCTACAAAATGGGAAATTATCTTCCTATCATTCTTATGATGGAGGAGAAAAATGTCTAGGTGATAATTGTGTGCATCAAATTGTTGGTTGTTGGAAGGTGTAGTTGTCTTTTAGTCTTGATGGATGAGAATGCCTCATGGAGCATAATTATTACTATTACACTAAAACACTAACCAATGACAACTAAATGCACTAGATATAGATGATTAAATAGTTTCAATTATCTTGCATAAGTAAAAATTCCTATCAATTGTGGACCTTGAAAACCGTAGATATAATATATTAATAAAAAATAATCATATAAATCTATTTATTAACAAATATTTATTGCTAATAATATGAAAGCATAAAATTATTAAATGATTGATCCTTCATTTCTACAAAATATCATGTTGAATTCAAGGTCAAAATATGATGATATTTTTTCTTTTCGATATGTCTTTTCTTGTTTTTTAAATTATAAGTAATAATGTCTTGAATTAATATTAAAATTTATATAAAAAACTACAAGTAAAAGCTAAAGTATTGGACCCCAAATCACCTATACATGATAAAGATTTTATTTAATTCCTTGACTATTTCATACCCTTACTTATGAGAAGTAGAATATTCTCAAATTGTTGATGTTATAATTAATATATTACATATTTACATTATCAGAACTAATATTAATTATATTAAAATAAGGATTTTTTTGTATTTTAAAAATATTTCACGTGTCTATTTATCATTTTACAAAAACAAATAAAATATCAACCAAAAAATAAGTTTAAAATTAAAAAGAAGGAGAAAATCTCTTGATGGGATGGAAAGATTAATGAGCTTTGTTGTAAATATAAATATATTTTTAAAATAAGATAATAAATTCTATATTTAAAAATATATTTATTGTTTATTTAAATTATTTTTTACAAATCCTTAAATTAAAATAGAAAATACTAAAAGCCAACTTCATTTCTTAATAATATTAAGTATTTGCATTAAAAAAAAAAAGGATATTAATTTTATCTAAAAAATTTGACACTTAAAATCCAACAAAATTTATATAAAATAAATACATATATGTTATATAAAAAAATTGAAGTCTTAAATATAACATCATCATATTAATATTGTATAGTCAAAACTATAAAATATTTAATTAAATAAAATATGAATATAATAAAAAAATGAGCTTATCAATTATAGACAATTGTATTTTCAATCCTTTAATAAAATGGATAATATTATTTTTGTTATATTATTGACAACTCTAAAAATGAATCTAAACAACAATTTAAAAAAGTTCTTTGTTGCCACAAACTAAGTAATTCGCCAGTCATAATATAATTTGCACATGAAAACACGTGAAAAGCAATGATTGGGATTGTGAAATAACATGAATTTTCGCTAATGTGTCCATAAATTATGCGGCTGGCTTGTTCGGAAAAAACTAATAATTAAACAAAACCAATAAAATTGTTGTATTGGATCAAACAATTATTATTTTGAATATAATCAATGTTTTTATATAATAATTTTAAAATTAAAAAGATTGAATACAAGTAATACTTATTTGTTGAAAAATATATTGTAAAAGTTCAAATAAAGTAAAAATCTATATTTAAAATAGTTAATAGTATAAGTCTATTATACAAAAGTATATAATTGTGAAGGTAAATAAATAACTCTTAGAATGAATTGAAGTCAATTTAATAATCATTGTAGAGTAATACACACTAATAGTGAATAATTATCATAATATTACTTTGACAAATATATATGGTTTAAGAAAGAAAATATGAATAACAATACTTAAATGTGATAGTTAAACAATGGTGCAAACTGATGAATATTCTAACATCGTCTTGATCTTTGTCCTACAAATGCAATTTTTTGAGTCTAGTGAATGGTTTTTGTTTATATGCTTGATTTGTACATTAATATTTGTAACTACAATTTTTTCCTTTACTCTTTAACTCAACTTGCCTCTCGAACAAAATCTTGGTCTTACATCCACTTGGTTGGCATCAATCTATTTTGTATTTATTTTAGAGATAAAAAAATTCAATTTTAAAAATACCTTGAAAGAATTGTCAGGTCACAAAGAACCTTTCGAAGATCAACCATCAACAACATCTAGAAAGATGTATATTAATTCAATTTTATAAAAATGTCAATTCACCTAATCTCTTCGTTAATGACCTATAATGTAATTAAGTGTTCATACATGACATCAAATCACACAATGTATATTTAAATAATTTCAAGAGATAAAGATAAAGGGAGCTAGTTTTGTCAAGAAGTGTATTCTATAGTGGGTAAGTACACCAAGATGGTGTGCAAAAAGGGGGGTATAAGTGGACACCTTTTTTTTCTAAAATCAGCTAAACCTAGACTTCACAGAGCAATTTGATACTCGTCCACTCAAAATATGAAGATACCCAAAGAAAAAATATTGTATTACTCTGAATCCAGTTTCCAAAATACTATTTCTTTTTAAAATTAGATAAGATTAAGGGTGTCAAATCCTTTGTGCATGAAAAAATAGTTCTTGATTTTTCTAAAAAACATAACATAGTATCTCACGTGTGCATCAAAAAAGTCATCGTTAGATTTATTATTTTGACAAATCCTTTGGTAGAAAGATAGATAAGAGTGAGCACTAGAAGTTGTGCATTTTTTATAATTTTTTGTTGAGTATTTTGTTTTATTTATTTTTCAAAACGGGTACATCCTGAAAATTAGATGCTTGTTCATGCGTGAAGCATAACTTGCATCAAAATAATTGAAAATGCAAATTTATTTTTTTAAGTGTAAAGAATCAAGTGCACTACAATAATATATATATTTTGTAAAATTTTGGATAAGTAGATCAAAAGTTATTAAAAAATGGTACACATATGTCTCTGGGAACTATGAAGACACTAGTAAAAAAACTAAACTTTAATATCTTAATATTGTCCAAATATTAAAAAAAAAAATGGTTAGAAAGCTCAAAAGATGTGTGAAATTATGGTGGTAATTTTACAAATACCTAGTTGATGAGGTGTAAACCTGATGATGACGAATTTGAGAAACCAATTTGATAAAACAAAACACATAAAAAAGGAGGGAAATGGAGGGAAATCAAACTCCCAAGCCTCAACCTTGCCATCCAAGGCTATTAATGAGCCTAAACATGCTAAAATGCGAACATCTTTTTAAAAATAAAGGCATGAATGAGTTTTTAAATATAAAAGCCCATTCGTGTTTTTTAGACCAAAAAAACTGTACGGGTTATGTTGACATAAAAAAGGTTCCAATATATAGAACCCCACATGACCCCTAACGTTACCATATAAGGTCCCTTACCACACCATATGATGCCCTAAGGGGTCATATTCATATGTTCTAACACGTGTTGCGCCATTAGGACCCCACGTGACCCCCAACGACACCATATGATCCCTTATGACCATATGATGTCCTAAGGGGTCATATGATGTTCTAATACATGTGTGGCCCCTTAGGACCCCACATGCCCCTATTGAAACCATATGACCTGTTAGCACACCATATGACCCCTTAGGAGCATATAATGTCCTAAGGGATCATATGGTGTGCTAACATGTCATATGGTGTTGTAACACATGTTTGACCCACCTACGACCCCACATAACCCCTAACGACATCATGTGACCCCTTAGCACACCACATGACCCCTTAGGAGCATATAATGTCCTAAGGAGTCATATGGTGTGCTAAGGGGTCATATGGTGTTCTAACACATGTGTGGCCCCTTAGGACCCCACATGACCCCTAATGATACCATATGACTCCTTAGCAATCCATATGACCCCATAGGACCATATGTTGTCCTAAGGGGTCCTATGGTGTCCTAAGGGGTCATATGGTGTTGTAACACATGTGTGGCCCCATTAAGACCCCACATGAACCTTAAAGACACCATATGACCCCTTAGCACACTACATGACCTCTTAGGATCATATGATGTCCTAAGGGGTTATATGGTGTCCTAATGGGTCATATGGTCTCCTAACACATGTGTGGCCCCATTAGGACTCCACATGACCCCTAACAACACCATATGACACCTTAGCACACCATATGACCCCTTAGGAGCACATGATGTCCCAAGGGATCGTATGGTGTCCTAAGGGGTCATATGGTGTTGTAACACATGTGTGGCCCCATTAGGACCCCACATGACCCCAATATTTTATTGTAGCACATATTCATTAGGCCCAACCCTATGTTTGATGACATCTCTACTATTTGATGACGGACGCGTGTGATCATTCCAAACTGTAGTGACCAAGTTCCAAACTCCATCTTCAATCCTATCAGAATGAGGAGCTCTACACATTATTGCCCAATTGCCTTCCAATGTACTATCATCCAAATTCTTTCTCCTTTTCACATAACACTATAGTGTCTTCCAACTATATCCAATTTGAGATTAAAGTGAGGAGATTTTTCTTATTTGTAGTTTCAAAGTTGCAAGGATTTTAGCTTCATTCTCCATCGAATCGTCTATCAGAATAATCCAATCTTGAGTTTTATGAAGCTTGTCATTAAATGGTTCAACAAGGAGGTTTGAGATGTTATTTTTAACAATGTGGCAATTTTTTATCAAGAACATATTTATAAGGATAAACTTGATTCTTCATCGTGGGATGTTCTTTATGGTAAGTTTGTATTCTGCCGATAAGGAAGTTTAAATCAAGTGTCTTCGGTGTTTCCATAAAATTGCAAAAGTATTTGAAATTGCTGAACTTGTAAAGACCACCGAATTAGGGAAAGTGGTGAGTTGGTTTTAAAATTGACATTGAACACCATTGGCAATAAGAGTACTATCGGCAAGTTGCTTTATTTTACCAAAACATAGATGGAGAAGTTTTAAGTTAATAGAAACTGGGTAGACATTGCCAACTTTCACAAATCGCTCACAAAGAGAGTTTCTCATTTGTTTTCAAAGTCCAAAGAGGAGGTAGTTATAATAACTACTTATAGATAACTAATTCATCGAAGCATCGTGTGAAAATTCACAGCGAAGGTTTCAGAAACTATCAAGCACATACACTGGCCAAGTGCAAAGGTGATCCTATAATTGTTATCGGCATCCTCCTGCCCGCCTGCCCCAGTGGAGCTTTGGAGAAGGTTATGGATATCCATCAAAGTATCAAGGATAGAGGGATTTTTTGAAATGTTATAGTTGCAAGTGCACTTGTACACATGTATGTGAAAGGGAAGCATGGAGAAGGAAAGCGGATTAATAGACAGAGAGCATGAATTGTCAACAGAATGCTCAACGGTAGCGCCGTCTCATGAGACAATGATTGCACGATATTGAAAATGAGATTTAGAAAATACTCTTTAGAAACTTTCAAGAAAATACAATGACAAACATAAAGCCCATTCTAACACCAAATTTGTTTGACAGAATGCCTCGAAAGAGAGGTAATCTCACGGAATGCAATGTTTGTGAGATTCGCAACAAAGACTTTAGAAAATATCTAGCAAATGCAAAATGACAGATGTAAATTCAAACGCCACAACCTTCGCCAATGTTCTTCTTCTCTACCAATGCCGAGAGAAGAGCTTTGATAGTAGTTCATGAGAAGAAATATGAAAGCACAAGGTACGACACACATGCATAATGTAAAAGTACAAACTAAGAAGCTAATGTGTTCGACCGAATACCTCAAAGAGATACCATCTCTGGGAGTGAAATGAAACGATTGCAGAATATAAACAAATATATTTGTTGAAGCGGCTTTAGAATTTTTCAAGTAAATATGCAATTGACAGGCCGAAGCCAAATACATAAATGATTTGTTGAAAAGGCTCCGTAAACTCTCAAGTAGATGCAAGATATGGATGCGTAGACAAGGTTAAATCATCGACAAAATTCTTCAAAGAGATCTCATCTCATTAAAGGCTGGGGTCATGAGATAATAGCAACACCAAATTATTGGAAAGGTGTAGTAGCCATGAAGTTCACTAAACACGCGTACAAAATATGAAACCATTCACAATGCACCCGAATCATTTGATAGAACACCTCAAAGATATGCCTTCTCATGATCTACAATGGTTGTTGGAAATACTCAAAATCAATTTATTGAAAATGATTTACGAAATTGGAGTAAGGTATTTCCAAATTCAACTCATCTACTCAATGTTGCAGAATACAAAGAAAAGAATTATTTATTGGCCACCATAGTGACAAGTTGGCAAGTTCGCATGAATTTGTATAAGTGGATACGATAAAGTCCCAAGACACAAGATAATTTTCTAAAAGTTGTTTACTTTCTTAAGGAAAGTGATCAAGTGAAGAGTTAGTCATTGCAAAATTTTCTCATTGTTGATATGTGGGCTATCGTTGCAAACTATATTATCACTATGTATATTCCAATGAAATAGCATTCCTGTTCGCAAGTTGTGATTCTTTATGGAACAAATGAAAAAGGTAGATTTGAAGTCGTAAGGACTTGGAATGAAGTTAGAAAATTTGACATCTACAAAGTATTTCAGAGATGATTTTCATTATCTCAACTTGAGGAATGGTCTAGCTAGCTTTTGTTAAAGGTGCATCATTTGTAAATTCTTATAAGATATTAGCTTAGCTTTAAGAGGTGTAATGAGAATTCGACAGGTTTCAATCTTCTTGGTGGTGATTTGTGGTTAGTTACGAAAGGTGGATATTTGATTGCATGCAAAGGAGTAACTTTCCAAGTTGGAGTTGGAGTGAATTTCCTTGAAGACCAAGTTGTTTGTGATTGTAGGATGACACGGTGCTCACTTTGACCAAATTGATGACTTTCTCATTCTTTCAATGAGTGTTTCCACTTACCTTTTTGAAAAAGTGTCTTATCACTTATTGTAACTAAAGTTATAATTTTGGCTTTAGTTTTGTAAAAGTTAGGTTAATTTTAACTTTTCTTCAAAAAGGTAGTTATTCTAAGTGTTGATTTAGGTAGTTTTCCTAAGTTGGTTGTCCTAAGCAGTTACCAAAAGTGGTTATTCTAAGTGGTTATGGATTAGTTATTGAAGGAGACTTATAAATACGAGGATATTTCATTTGTTAATAGAGAAATTCATAGAGAAATAGTTTGATGAATTTTGTTTTTATACTTTGTACAAAAGATTTTTGAGATTGTATAATTTCATGGGAATAATAAAGGATGTGCATTTAGCTCATATGCTCTATATATTCCTCTTGAGTTATTGTTACTAATTTGTCCATATGCAAATCATTTGTCATCTGTTGGAATGCTTAGGATTCATGCAATTGATATAATGAAACATTATCAAGCTTTGGTATCTTGGTTTGGATGTGCTAGAATTACTCAATCTCTTCATATGTTGAGCTTTGTCACCCTTCTTTCATCATCATTGCAAGTCAAAACTCATCTTGTGTTTAAACCCCCTTTGCATTCAGTATCAGTTGTGAAATCCTATTTGGTATTCGTATGTCTATCATTAGGGTTTCTGTTATTAATCTTATTTTAGTTTTATGTTTTCTCCTTAATGTACTTTAAAGTTAAAAGTACACAAAAATTACAAATACCCCCTATCATACGAGGGAGCTACCCCTCTCAAATGCAAAGGAATATTGTGGCCTCACCACAATCTCTCCAACTGTTGGCACGATTGTTAATGCACATCGAGCGAACAAGGTCAATTTTAAAGATGAATTCGTAGTGACAAATCTGTTTACCAACATACCTTAAAAGAGTTGTTAGGTCACAAACAACCTTGCAAAGATCAACCATCAGCATCATCTAGAAAGATGTAAATTAATTCAATTTTATAAAAATATCAATTCACCTAATCTCTTCTTTAATGACCTATAAAGAAATTAAGTGTTCATACATGACATCGAATCACACAATGTATGTTTGAAGAATTCCAAGAGAGAAAGATAAAGGGAGATAGTTATGTCAATAAGTGTATTCTATAGTGTAAATGAGGGGTGTAGTGTAATGACATGATCATGTTAAAAAAAATCAATAAGAGCTCACATTAAAATATTTTAAAAGGAATATCTAGAAAATCAAACATTGGTATACATGTTTGATATCTCTCGAATATAAAAAAATAATTTGAAAAATCAGAGTACAAGAAAAGAAAAAAGAAGAAGAATAAAATAGTTTTAAAAAACTAGCTCAAGTTTCAAAATTGAGTACAAATATTTGGCAAGAATTGATAAAATCAAAAGTATCAATTTTTTATTTCTAATGATCCTATTAAGGTTGTTTTGTATCCTTGTTCTTTAAATCATGGTGTGGAATGTATCATTTCTTTTAAGAAGGTTTATCTTCCTTCTTTCCCAATGATTCAAATTTGGTTGCATTATCTTCTTGGACAATTGTTCAAAGAAGGAAAGTTTTTCCTCCTAAGTTTCTCCTTCACATGCCAATCATTTGGATGCAAAGTTGTGTATGTTATAATTTATAGTTTGACCTAATGTTTGGACACAATGATAAAGAATTATTTAACACACGTTTAGAAAATTTGGTTAGCACCTCTTAACTTAATACTTCAATCAACACATGAAACTAAAGGTCAACAAAAATATAAATGATACAATAAATTTTCCACAAGAAATAAACTAAATAGCTAATATTTATCCACATTAAATAAAATATTTATCATTTATATCATTGAGGGTCACATACTCAAATCCTACTTCATAGTACTTATTATTTCAACTTAAGGATGTTATTGAGTACAAAGCTATACATATTTCATAGCAACTAGTTATCTCTAGTTTAGACATGTATAGATACTGGAGTAAAAGCTCTTCAAAAATTCATAGAATCTTTTAATATGATTCCATTTAATATTGTTCTAGAAAACCACCTAACAATAGAATATAAGGCATGCCTCTTATCCCCTTTCTCTTATTTGCTAATTCTTTATCTTATGATAGTTGAATCAACTCTATGTTTATTTATGTAAAATAAATTTAAAATATATTTTATGTTCTATTTAATATTTTAATTATATATCAGATGAATAATCATCAATATCAAATGTAAAATACCCATATTAAATATACTATGTATAATTTTCATGTTTAAAAGATAAAAATAAATACAAAACCAAAAAAATAAAAATTCTTAACTTAATCTTAACCATTTAAATAAATAAATATAATTGAAACACCTCACTCAAACAAGTCTGAAAACTTTCAATATACATCATAGACAACCCTTACATTCAAGTATTACCTTTTTTTTTAAATATAGCCTTATACTTCATAGCTTCTCCTAATTTAATTTTTCTTTATGCATTCTCATATGCACCTCATTGTCCTCATATTCTTCTTTAATCATTTCACATGAGCATATGCAATATTTTTTCTCTTCCATTCTCCATGCAATATCCCTCTCCTCAAACCCTCATCCACCATGGCGTAAACTACCCTCCCTATTATGGAAGATGCACCAACACTTCACCTTTCTTCAATAGAAATGGTAATCTTGGTCATAATAAACACTATGAAAAGATTAGACAACAAAGATTTTCAATATTTCAACTTCATCAAGATGAAGTGGGAGATATGCAATAAGGACCAATCCCTCCATTTTAATTGATATTCATGTATTTTATTTATAACCCAATGACAACTATTCTTTTTTACCTTAGCATCATCTAGATGTCTACAACGTGGACATCACCATTTAATCAAATGCCTTTGAAACAAACATCAGTCACAACTAATTTTTAACTATATGTATCTAAATCTAAATTTTATTGAGATTGATTAACACCAAATGTTTAGACTTAATTATGCCGAAGGCGTCTCTTATTTGAGATGGGTGAGCTGATTTTTAAAATCAATGATTCAACATTCATGAAAACATATGCAAGATGATTAAAACTATTTCATCCATTGAATTTTTTCACTTTTCTTCATCATCAGTGCTATTTGCATATTTTCCCATTTATTTCACCATTACTTTCTTTTGTTTGGCATTGTCAACAACATGACACTATTTTTATCCTATACTATTTTTTAGCATTCACTACCCATGTACTCTATGTTCACCCACAACTTGGCACTAATATTGATATCTCTTCCATGTCGCACATTTGACATTTAATGACCCACTCATGAATTTCGCTAGCAATGAGGACTATGTAAAAATCTACTTTTGTATGGTTTTTAAATAGTTTTACTACAAACTTTGGTCATTTTTTTCTCCTTAGCGTCATGGACAACACAACACAATATATATTAATAGGTAGCATTTCTTCATTTCATGATAATTGTGTTGCCACATCAGTACGAAGGATGTATGTTTGACCTGTACAATGAATGAAAATCTATCAATGCACATAGTTTTAAATTTAAAATAATTAATAACTATGGATAAATGAGTTTCCTTATATACCTGGATCACATAGCTATTTGGAGCTCTGATCAGTACATAACAAATGTGCTAACATATAAATACAGTAATAAGTTACTTTTGTTTAATTTTTTTTTTAGGGCAAAGCGCAATCTCATAATTTATATTATTGATAAGAAATAAAATATGTATAGTAGAAGATGTTATCCAAAAATAGCTAGTCCATATTGTAGCTCAAACTAGACACTTCAACAAAAACCACAAAAAAAAAATTTAAAAAATATTTCAAAGAGAATTGCTCAATCTAAGAGACTATTTGTAGACCCAAAACCACAAAAAACCTAGCTCAAAGAACATTGCTCCATCTGAGAAACTATTTGCAAAATCAGAATGTTCTAGTTATATACCCTGTACAAGCTACATTTCATTAGTATAAATCTATGGGGATAGCTACATATAATAGTAAAATTCATTATCTTAGCAAACGAAAGCCAAAAATATATTGTTCCATACAACAATCAGAGAAATCATAGGGCACTCTAAGTATCCGGTGAGTTCTCTCCTGTCACCTAATGCCCTACATTGTCCTCCTTATAAATATTGTTGCCTAGCTACAAGGCCACAAAGTACCCTTTTGGTGCTCCAACTACCCTTTCTACAGCAGGAGCCTTCTCAACCCTTTGATGGTGAGATTAGTGTAGCACCAGATGATGAACCAAGTAAAAAAGATCTAAGAACTAATTTGCCTCCATTGAAGAGATTAGCTCAAATAATAAATCTAGCTCATTCTCAAAAACCTTGTAATTGTTAGATTCAAGTCCGATTTTCATGGTATTGTATATGCTCACATAGTGGGACTTCTTTAGAATTTTCTTTGGGAAAATGCCACCCACCCATCCCTTGCCATTGAACAAGTTATATATTTTGACTACCCTTTCAATATCATTGGGGGAGATGAATCCCTCTTTGACATAACATGAGCACAAATGCAACACATATCCATAATTCTAAAGTCAAAAAAATTGAATAGGAACACAGATACAACCTAGGATGGATAAAGACTATGAGGCGCCTTATGGCTAAGAGCCTCTCCTCCCATTGTAGTGATTTGTCATTGAATCTTCACATAGTCCCACTTGAAAATTCACTTCAAGTGCTTCATTGTGTAGGTCTCAAAGATTGGGAACTCCTAGCCTATGAATGTTATTGAAATGTGGTGATTGAGCAGCTTATATTCCATTGCCATTAACACCAATGAGTGAAGAACACAGAGACAAGAGAAGGATGAGACAAAATGATGCTTTTCTCCCCTTAAATCCATCACATAAAAATTTCACATGAATTTCGGGATGCGATGAACTCAAGATAGAAATTGACTCATACGAGGGAGGGATTTAACATATTTTAAAGGTATTATCAAAGAACTTTATGGGCATCCCTAATGATCACTTGAAACCCTTCACAACCATTATAGTCATTTCCATTACTAGGGAAGCTCTAAGAAGGTGCCATAATATCTAGGCAACATATCAAAAAGAAAATATTTAATGCAGCCTCAAAGGTAATGTCGATGTCTGATGCTAGCTCTTCATCTTTCCTTGAAATCAATCCATATCTTGCACACGCACTAGAAATATTCCACCTCAAGCGCAAACATGGCCACTTGTCATGCTCTTTATGATGCTTGCCACATTTAAATTGTGTTGTCAATCTTGGATGTGCTTCATTGTGGCTTCCACCTGCTATGCACAGTGCTTACATCATAGCCTGAAATATCAGAGTTGGAAAAAAACACATAAAAGGTTAATTAAAAGATTCATTAATGAAAAAAGGTGTGAGCTCCTCATCCAAGTGAATATCTTATGAAATTATCTTGATCTCCCCCAAATTTAGCTGACATCCTTTGTTGCTAAGAGCATTTTCTAGACCATTTTATTCTCTGAAACAATTTTTAATGGCATAATTACCAAACTTCTCTAATATCTCCTTATCCTCCTAAAGGATGTAGCTCACACTCCAACTTCCAGCTTCTAGTTTCTTGAGGGCTGAATTATATTCATAGAATCTTCATCTATAATTAAATCTTGAGTGCCAAAAGTGCACACCATACGTAATCCATAAACTATTTCTATGGCTTCTACAGTATTGTTGGTTCCCTCTAGTATGCATCCAAATTCTGCATGTAGAATGTCACCCCTTGCATCCCTAATAACGTATCCAACCCCATATGTATCGAGATTTCCTTTTGTTGCATCATCAAAGTTGACCTTCCACTAGAATTTATCTAGAGGCTCTCACTTGATATCTTTTCTATTCCTTTTACTGTTTGAGTTCCTAAGAAGACTACGTTTAAAGGGAAGAGTTATTCCTAACCAAGCCTTAAGAACACTGTCATCCAAAGAAGTATAAGAAAATTCCATGCTTTTATGCATGATTGTATAAGCCTTTACCACTTCTGAGATATACTTTTCTATATTCTCAAGAACATGATTAATTTGGTTTTTCTATTTTCTAAAGATTCCTCTATTCCTTTCCCACCAAATGTTCCATATAAGAATGGTTGGAGAAACTTCCTATATATCTGCAAAAAAATATTTTGAATACAACTTGGGCTATCCTTCAAACATCATACTCAAAGAAGATGGAAAAGGGTGAGACCAGTGCAAATTGTTACAAAGCCAAGTCCAGTAGTCATAAGCAAATGCGCAATTAAGGAGAAGATGATCTATAGTTTCAATCTCTTTATCATATAGTACATAGGTAAATGTCGGTGCTATCCCCAAGCTATTGAGTCTCTCATTGGTGATAATTCTACCTTTTATGGCTAACCATGAAAATTATCCTACCTTTTGAAGTCCTGCATTTGACCAACAGAAAGAGAAACACCTCTTTTTTTGAGATGTGTGATGAGACTCACTTAATGGTTCATATCCTTCCCAAACTATATACATACCTGACTTTAATCAAGACTGTATTATCCTATCACTTCCCTTCCTAAAATGAATGGTCCTATTAAGCTCCACTTGAAGTTTCAACTTCTGAGAATGGGGGGTTGCCATCTTTGAGAAATCTTTCCACCTAGCTAGTGGCAGACAATCTTGTGGAACACTGGTAAGGTAGTTAGATACTTTTAAACCTCAATTTTCTTTTATGAGTCTTCAATTCCTCCATGTTGTCTAATCTAGCAAGAGGGGGATGTCCATTCCATGACTCCTCCCAAAAGAGAGTGTTTTTTCCATCATGAATCAACCAAGAGAGATAAGGAAGAATAATTTGCCTACATATGACCATAAATTTCCACATTTGTGGTCCTAATGGGAGTTATAATGCTATAAATATCCTTTCTAGATCAGCTGAATCAAGATAATTTTCTACTATGATTGAAGCCCATTTAGATTGGGGATTCAAGTAGAACTTTCAAACTAGCTTATTACCCAATGCTAAATTCTAAATTTCCAAGTTATGAAATCCTACACCCGCACTATTTTTAGGATTACAATATTTATCCAAAGCCAATAAATGAGTTTTCTCCTCTAATTCTTTGGGTCCTTTTCAAAGGAATTGTTTGAGGCTTGACTCAACTAAAGATAAGACACTAACATTATATAGTTTAGTATCCTAGGCAACACAAATTTTATCATTAGATAGCCTAATTAGTCATCTATCATTAGATCCCACTACGTAGAAATAGATTACTAAGTAGGCTTAATGAGCCTAAGTGTATTTAAATGTGTTAAGTTTATATATTAATAATTTAAAATCAAATTCAACTATTTTAAATCACTAGCATATATATCATAAACATTTATCTAAAAGATGTTGAGATCTATCAATCTCAATGCATGTATCTAATATGCATCTCAAGAGACTTTTTTCTATGCAACATATAGGATCCACCTTTGACCATATTTATTAATTAATAAAAAAATAGAGTACAACGAATTTTTTATTTTTAATTAATAAATAATCATATTCAAAGGTGCATCTTGTATGTTGAATAGACATTTCCCCTAGGGGCTAATATCTCTATGTGCCTTTTAGATAGATGTGCTTAAGAAATCTATTCTAGTAATATATAATACTTATATTTTATTTAAATATCTACTATATATAATATTTATTTTGATACATATCATATATCTAGTCTTCAATTTTTTGAAATGTATTTAATATTTTCATATATCATTTAATTAATAATATAAACAATGATGCAGTCAAGATTGGGGGGTCTTATCAAATTGTCCAATCTTGTAGCCTTAATATGCCATCCAATACATTATGTGGAAACTATTGGAAAGAGACACTAAAGGCATGTTGAGATGTTGTCATTGATGGCCACTCATATCAATATTGGCATCCGCACTTCATGATTTTATCATTCCAAAAGATTAAGTAAAGTTTACTTTAGTTCAATAAGGTTCGGTAAGATAAACAGGGTATCTGACAAAGTGTACAGTATTTTAATTGGAGGATTACTTTGGTTGAGTATTTTTCTTTGCGGATCCGAGCGATGTGTTGTGGATATGCAATTTACCTTATTCTAGGTTTATAGCCTCCAATGATAAGTTTTTAGTAAGTTAGAAGATCCGATAATCATGTTTTAGTTAGAACAATGGTTATCAGTCGTAACATGCAATGATAAAGTTTGTGGATCTTGTGGATCAATTTTTGTGATTGTTTGAGTGTTCTAGGTTGATGAGCCGACCTATGGGAAGCATGTGGATATTTTGTTTTGGTCCGCTTAATTATTTTTGGTTTAAATTGAATCCGACTTGTGTACACATTTTATCTTTTATGGCATGTTCTTGAAGCCGACTTGGTGGTGACCTAAATTGGTGATGCGGATATAAGATAGGTTTATTTGACCATTTTGGTATTCAATGATTGTATGGGATATGTGTATGAGTGATTGTGAACAGTTTCACGTACTTAACTGAAACTATACTGAGACATTTGTTGATGCTACGTCATAGTTCAAAACTTTATTGTAATCTCTTACAAACATTTGTAAGGTAGTGAGCCTTCTGGGTTGTAGCTCTTTTCTTATTTTGAGCAGTGAGCTCTAGGCAGTGCGCTTGAATGCATGTGCATTCCCCTTATGTAATATCTCTATACTTTTATCAAAGTATATTAATATCATGGGTTAGAATACCATCGTGGTTTATCCATTAACTGTGTTTCCACGTAAAAATCTTGGTGTTATGGTGTTGTTGATCTTTGCCTTGTATTTCTGCATTTTAATTTCTTTCATATGAAATGTCTAGCATCATCAATAAGCATCTAAGATGTCAATAGAGTCATAAGTATAAATCAAAACATCATCTAACAGTCTAGTTAAGTCTATCAATGAACAAATGAAAATATAAGTCGAGGAGGGATACTACAAGTTTTTTGGATTGGGCTAGTAACATCAATCCTTCTACCTTCACCAAATATTCAAAACTTGTCACTTTTATTAATGAGGGATTTTGAATGGTTAAACCATCCCTTAGGGACATTATTACATGCCTAATGGGTCCCTAGCTCAAAGGTATAGATCTTAGGGGTCTATTTTTGCACTTTAACCAATAAAACTGACCAAAAATTACTCCTTAAAAGACCCATTCAAAGTTTAATCCAAAATTTTAAACTTCACAAAGAGTTCCCAAACTCTAAAATCACTTGTGCACCTAATCATCTCACTCAAAATTAAACACCCTCACAAATCACAATTAAACTTGATTCATATCGTCAAACCTCATAACCATAATTATCCAATCTATTATATTATAGCATTACCTTTTGAGTCTAAAAGGGTTAACCTATAAATTCATTATATAAATTTGGTCAAGATGGTTTTCCTTTCTATTTGTGGCACAATTACTTTCCTACATATTAGTCAACACAATCATAAGCATAATTAGACCACAATAGTATATCACATTAGATTATAGTTGAAATACCATAATTTTAATTGTAAATCGTTCACCTAACAAATTACTAATTAAATTTTAATATTGTACAACAATCCATCTTATAAATGTAAGATATATTCGATAAATTACAAGTGCATGTGGTATCTCCATTAAATAGTATAATGATGATAAAATAAAATATGAACTACAAGAGTTATCAGTTCCTTACTAGAAATCATTCACAATGCATTGTTAAATTTTCCGTTCATTGTTTAAATACATTCACAACATAGAATTCCAAAGAAAGACAGATAGACAATTTCCATCAAATTGACCAACGAAATTAAGAATATTGCCAACATGACAACACGCAGTTCATTTTATTGATCATCTTTAATTTAAAGGAAAGGCATTAAAAAACTTAGTGTTGTACCAGTCATGTATGAGGCGGGGTCTTACACAATGCAATCACAGGAGGTGGAAACCAATACAATCTAAATGGTTTGAAGTATTATTTGTTTTATTTAATTATTCTTATACTTCTCCTCATCTTCCTAAATCTATATATTTTTAGATTGATTATTTGTCAGTTTAATGCAATTCAAAACGCTCATGAGAATGAATGAAAGGTTTACACACTCGCTAACTTCACCAGTTTCCTCTGTGTGCGAAAAACACTCGTTATCAGTGTAGACTTTGTTATTCAAGTGGCTGGCAAAAACAAAACACTTTTAAACCACCACACATGACTCCGCGGGGAAGATTGGACAAAACTGTAGAAAACAAAGACAAAACTAATATTAGACAGCCAAATTTCTATTGTATTATGTGATATGAAAAGATAATAATTTGTGGACCATCAAATTTGAAACCATCACAGTCTATTAATTTTTTTTTAGAAATTTCGAGATAAGTATTAAGTTTACTTAAGTTTTAGGCGTATTGTTGTTATATACAAATATATAACAATCAAGTTTATTCAAGAATATGACTTGATTTTTTGGATTATCAAGAAAAGAATTAAGTTTTAAGTCTATTATTGTGTCCCATACTAATATATGATAATCAGATTCTAATGAACATGATTTGGTTTTTCGGATTATCAAGAAAACTATTAAGTTTTAAGAATATTGTCGTGTCCAATACAAATATATGACAATCACAGTCATTGGATATGATTTTATTTTTTGGTTTATCAAGAAAAGTATTAAGTTTTTAAGTCTATTGTCATGTCATGTACAAATATATAACAACTACGGTCTATTAAATATGACTTGTTTTTTCAATTATCAAAAAAAGTATTAAGTTTTAGGTCTACTGTTATGTCCTATATAAATATGTGATAATCACAATTTATTGAATATCACTTAATCTAGTGGAATATCAACCTTATTTTTTTCAACAATTGATTAATCTATATCTGAAATCTTATTAAAAACTTTTGATTTTACTTCAAATGTATAAAAAATTGTGAAAATGATTCTTGGTCTCAATGCACTTCATAAAACGAAAAAATGAATATGCCTTTGTTCATTGCATTTGCCATGTATAAGACACCAATAAACCAATGTGTAATTGTCAAGCTTTGTTCCAAGCACATTTTCACATATTAGGTAAATATTTTATTAATATTTAAATTATAATAAATTAAAAAAGAAAAGTTTTATTTTTTTATTTAATTATTTTTCAATTTAAAATATTTATTATTTATAATATTTTTTTAAATCTTACTTTTACTAATATTTGGATTTTCATAAATTTTGACTTTGCATTTAGCTTATTCTATTTTTATTTTAATTAAGATTTAAGTTTGAAATTCATTTTTAATTATTTATGTCTTTTTATGAAATTAGAAATAATAATTAAAATTTATTAGAATAATTTAATTTATAATTAATTACTTTTTAAAAAATTTAATTTATTGTATAACAAATATATTTTTAATTTTTATTTTAATTTATATAATACATTTAATTTATCTCATCATCTCTCTATGTCTCTCTATCTTCTCCTCTCCCTCTTCCTCTCTATGTCCCTCTCCATCTCCATATCCCTCTCCATCTCTCTCACTTATCTCTATCTCCTTACCTCTCCATACATCTCTCTCTCCCTCCCTCCCTCTATGCCTATCTCTATCACTCCCTCTTTTTATCCCCATCTCTCCTTATCTCTCCTTATATCTCCCTCTCTATGTGTGTCACTCCCTCTTTTTATATCCATCTCCTATTTATCTATCTCTATTTCTCACTCACACACTCCTTGTTACTCTTAGACATATTTGTCTCAATATGTCTCACACTTTCACACATGCTCTCTCTCTCTCTCTCTCTCTCTCTCTCTCTCTCTCTCTCTCTCTCTCTCTCTCTCTCTCTCTCTTCCAAGTCATATTTATTTCTCTACCTCTCTTTTCTATCTTCATCTCTCCCTCTCTTTATCCCTATTTCTCCCTCTCTTGCTATCATGCACTTTTTTCATATCTCTTTACATCTCTCTCTGAGCTCTCCTTTCCTCTTCTTTCCTCTCCATCTCTCTCTACCTATTTTATATATCTATTTCCCTCTCCACCTATTGCAAACATAACATGATCTTCTTGGTAATAGAACCTAGTTATCTTCCTAATTAATTTTTGTTTTAGTCATGTTTGCAACCATATAACTAGATGCATAGTTGGTTTTAAGCTATCACTTCTTGATTGAGACCTTGGTTGCACAAACAACATCAATTTTTAAATGTCGTACAAATTGAATCTGCACACTAAAAAATTGTATGCAAAATACACCAATTTTTTTTCTAATTGATCTTTCACACCTCTTTGACGTACCCATTGTACAACAAAGACTGATTGCTATTTGAATACTACACAATGATCTTTGGAAAAAACCCCAATCTTTTCCCTCATACCATAACAATAAATATCAATTCAAAATAATCTCTATTAATATCCCACTTGTGAAAAATGAATTTTTTGAAAGAATGCCTTCTATTGAAAAATTTGCATTTGATTTCATTCCATATTTTGGAGGCATCTTTTCTCTCCATGTGTTGTCAACTTTATCTCAAACATTCTAAAGAACCATTAAAAAACAAACAAATTGTTGGTGTAAATAATTATTCATCATGGATATTATTACACTTACTTAAGTTTACTTAGGATAATGCATTTCATAGTAGTTTGGATATGAGACACTTGGGTGTTTGTGCCACATTGGGATAGTGTGTGTAGGAGAAATTCCACCTCTTATGGTGTTGATCTTGTTATTACACTATCATATCCACTTATTGTGGAGTGATAATTCCACCTTCGGTGGGTGATCCACCTCATGTGGAATATTATATTATTTCTCCTACCTACCCACACCTATTTCCTACCTACCCTTGTTTCTTATTGAGCCACATGTCATGTTTGTGTGCTCATACATATCCCTAGCCTTGCCTATATAAGCAGGCTCATCTACATTGTATGGAAAAGTTGTTGATCATTTTCTATTGATGAGAATACAGTTTATTCTTGTCCCATATTATGTCTCTATCTTGTACATTTCAATGACTTCTTGATCTTGGCAAAATCCAACATGGTATCAGAGCTATTGGAGTCTCATTGATTCGTCTTGAAGAGGCATTATTGTGACGTCAAGAGGCAGATCTGAGGAGCATCGTCATTTGGAGGCATCCTAGACCAGATCCGACCTCTCCATTGCGTCCGGAAGGCCATTTCCATGAATTTTGGTTATAAAGTTGGCCTATTTTGGTGAGAAAATTTTTTTTCCCCAATTTTGCTTATCGTACGGATTTTTCGAATATTTTATATATATTTTTCAAAAAAAAAAAATTTCTGCAAATTGTTTTGAAAAATTCAAAAAATCAAAAAAAATCGAAAAAGATCAAAAAATTGAAAAGCAAAAAAAGAAATAAAAAAAAAGAACAAAAAAAACCTGTTTTTGGGGGGTCCGCAGACCCCCCCCGTACCGGTCGTACCTGCGTTTTGCAGGTTGCAGGACCTGCGCAGACAGTACCGACCTCCCGGCGCACGTACCTGTCTGTTCCCTTGTTCTCCGCGTCGAAGATCACCGGCGCCGCACCGTCTCCGTCCGATCTGCGCCCGCCGCCCACCTTGTTCCGGCGCCCTCAGCAGGTAGCTCCGCCGGCTCTCAGCTTCGACGCCCACACCGCCTTCGTCTCCAGGAACCCCAACGTCTTCCCTCGGCGACCGCTCCGTCTGTCTGTGCCGCCTCCGCCCCGGCGCTGCTCCCCGCTTCCTCAAACTCTCACCGGCTCCTCCCGCAAGCCGCCTCCGGCGCCGCTCGCCGCTCCTCGGTGCCCTCCGCCTCCCGCCACGCAGACAGACACATCCGCCACCTGCACAGTCAGCTCAGCGCGCTCGGCCACCTCATCTGCCACGTCGGACTTTCCGTACAACACGCAGATCAAACCGTACGACACGTAGACAGTACGGACTGCCACATCAACAGCCAAATCACCCTGCCATGTCGTCTATTCCATACAGTACGGAACGTACAGTCAGCACCCACGTCATCTGTCCGTACGGTACGGACGCACAGTCAGCCAGGCAGCGAAGTTTTGGCGACGGTCATACGGCCGTCAAATTTAACACAGTGTTTTGCTGACATCAGCGCCACATCAGCAGGGTTTGAAAATTTTTTGACCCCCTCTCATTTGCATTTTTGATTTTGCAGTTCAACTTCAAATGGCCATAACTTGCTCATTTTTGCTCCTTTTTTGGTGCAATTTTTTTTGAAATGGGCTAGAATTTCGTGCTCTCCGCAGTGGTGAAAGAATTTTTTGATTTTGATGAATGGATTTTTCAGAAAATGCAGTTTTTGGTGACTGTCCTTGAGTAATCCCAGTTTTTGCAACTTCAGAGGCTTCGTTTGGGGTCATCCGACCTCCTTTTCAGGTGCCGTTTTTTTTTAAAGTGCGTATTTTTTTGTCTAATTTCACATGATGCTATCAGATTGATGTCATTGTAAGTAGAAATTGTACTTTCAGATCTTGGCCATTTTTGGCTCTCTTGGTACTTGTATATTTGCTTGAATCTCAGTTAGATTCATTGCACTATTGATTGAAGTCTCTTGTATCTCATTTGAGAAGTTGTAAAATTTGCATCATAAGTCCACTTTGCCTTGTTTTGCAAGTGGCTCATTGTAACCGCACTAAGTATAAAGTGCCAAAATCATCACTTTTGGGGGGGTACTTTGATTGATTGAATTTGGGGGGTGTCTCTTGTGCTTTTGTGCTCTTGTGTTCTTTCCTTTTTGCTGCTATGGGTTCTTCAAAGTTTCCTCTCTTAACTCCACATAACTATGCTACTTGGAAAATTGATGCATGGAGTAAACTTATGGAAAAAGGACTCACTCATTACATTGATGGAACTATTGTTGCTCCCGCTGATCCTAAGGCTGATCCAGTTGGTCACTTAGATTGGCTCACTAAAAATATCATGGCAATTGGTACCTTAAGAAAGTATGTATCAAAGGATCTCATTTTTCATATTGAGAAATGTACTCTAATCAAGGATGCTTGGCAAAAGTTTCAAGACTTGTATGGTCAAGTTGATGAGATTAGGGGATATCAAATTGATAGTGATCTCACCATGTTAGATCCCAAGAACTTTGATACTATACAAGATTATGTCACTAAGGCAAATGAGTTGAGGGCACAACTCAAAGATTGTGGCATTGATAAAAAGGATACTCAATTGATATTCAACTTGATAGGCAAGCTTCCACAAGAATATGCAGCATTTGTTTCTAGTTTCCAAACTCATAGAATGACAATGGGTTCAAGCTACAAAATGCCTACATTTGATGCTTTCAATGAAATGTTGATGATGGAACAAACTAAGTTGATAAGCATGGGCATTCTTAAGACTTCTTCTAAGTCTCAAGCATTAGTGGCAACTCAAGGAAACAAAGGAAATCAAGGAAAGGACAACTCAAACAAGAAGAAATGGCAATCAAAGCCTAAGGAAAAAGCATCATCTTCTCCACAACAAGGAGATTCATCTTCTTCCAAGAAAGATAATTCACCAAAGAGAGAGAGACCTACTTGTGCTTATTGTAAAAAGATTGGTCATGAGGAACATCGTTGCCATACTAAGAAGATTGATGAGCTCACACATATCATCAAAAAGCATAACATTGATTTGCCTAAAGTCTACAAGAAGGATGATTCATCAACTTCCACTTCCTCACATTCAAAAGGAAAAGGGCAAGCATTCATGGCTTCTACAAGTGGAAAGACTCACTCTTTTGGAACAAGAAAAGGACAAGCTCTATGTGCTACAACAGATCATACTTCAGAGAGATGGCTTCTAGATTCAGGGGCTTCTCATCATATGGCATCTTCACAATCTATGTTCTCAACATTTGAGCCTTGCACCATGCCACAGATTTTGATGGGCAATCATACATACATGGATGTGATTGGGAAAGGATCTATTGACATTGGGGATAACTCCTTCAATGATGTGTTGTGTGTACCCCACTTGACAAACAATCTCCTTTCTATCTATCAAATCACACATGGCACAACTAAGAGAGTTGTGGAGTTCACACCTGACTCAGTTTTTATTAGAGACATGGAGACTAGAGCTATCATTGCAACTAGGGTGGTTGATCATGCATCTCGGTTATACTCCTTTTCAGATTTTGTTGATGATGATGATTTCACATTTGATGATTCTACACATGATGATCACACTTATTGTGATGATTCAGATTTTGAGGAGAACTTTGGACACTTGAATTTGGGGATTCTCACATGTAACCCAGTTCTTGAGTCTTGTATTTCATCTTCTCATATTGATATCACATCACCTATTGCACCTGATGATGCAGATAGTGCGACAGTTTTGCCTTCATGTGATTCAGTGCAGCAGGATATACATTGTCTTCCAGCTTCAGATTCATGGGATGATTACATGACAGATATTGCAGGTTTGTTTGTGGAATCCTACATTGCAGATTTGGGAGACATCATTGATGACATACATCTTCTCTTTGATGAAGATGATCCTTCTTCGATTGTTGCGAGGGCACACTCTGACCCTCTTGTTCATTCTCTACATGATCATTCTTTCAAGGTTGACATGATTGTGGATACTTATGTACAGCAGTTGGAGGAGGTCTCTTTATTCTTTGAGGAGACACATGAGTCTTTGGACATTGTTCTACATCCATCTCTACTAGATGTTGGAGTTCCTTTTTCAGCAGTATGGCACAGTTTACCATCTTTGGAAGGGGTATCTTTCAGCATCGACATGGGGACACTTGAGCAGTTTTCAGAGATTCCTTTCATCATGAGTTTTCTTCATACATCTTCCCTTCATGATTGGGGAGACTTCATGGATACACCTTTGGTTTTGTTTCTTCCTAAGGGGAGGAATGTTGTTCGACGTTCGTGGAGCAGTTTCTTCATACATCGAGCTTCTATCATTGGTGCAGATTCTTCATTGAGGGATGATCACAGTTTGACTTCTCTTCTTCTCTCGTATGGGGGGGACCTTTTCCTCACATGGGGTTTTGTTCCTCACATACTTCTTTGAGAGTTCTCTTGTATAGCTTTCATCTCTCTTTTTGGGGGAGGGTTTTTTCCCATTGGGTTTTTCTCTCTTTCCCCACTTTGCGAGAGATTTCATTGGTTTGCATGCATTTGCATTTGTGCATGGGTACCTAACATGGCCTCGTAGCCGGGACCCATCTTGCATTGCTTAGTTGCATTGTAGACTTAAGTGCATTCCCCTAAGTTGCACTTAAGGGGGGGTGTTGGTGTAAATAATTATTCATCATGGATATTATTACACTTACTTAAGTTTACTTAGGATAATGCATTTCATAGTAGTTTGGATATGAGACACTTGGGTGTTTGTGCCACATTGGGATAGTGTGTGTAGGAGAAATTCCACCTCTTATGGTGTTGATCTTGTTATTACACTATCATATCCACTTATTGTGGAGTGATAATTCCACCTTCGGTGGGTGATCCACCTCATGTGGAATATTATATTATTTCTCCTACCTACCCACACCTATTTCCTACCTACCCTTGTTTCTTATTGAGCCACATGTCATGTTTGTGTGCTCATACATATCCCTAGCCTTGCCTATATAAGCAGGCTCATCTACATTGTATGGAAAAGTTGTTGATCATTTTCTATTGATGAGAATACAGTTTATTCTTGTCCCATATTATGTCTCTATCTTGTACATTTCAATGACTTCTTGATCTTGGCAAAATCCAACACAAATAAAACCTATTGGACCAAAATATGCATCTTTGAATAAATTCATATCAAACCTACTACAAAATCAATCAACATTCAACTAGGCAAATAGAATGCCAGAGGAGACCAAAAAATATTTTATTTTGACACATCATATATCCTATAGAACTAACATAATCCACAAAATAATCAATCTAACATGACTCCTTCCTAGGTTGCAACAAGGAATAGAAAAATTCTACACTTTAAAAAAAGATAAACTTATATGCTTTCTTTTTCACAAAGCTCTATCGGAAAAAAGAAAACTTTATAGCCTCTTTTGTGAGAATCCCACACTTCTATTCAATATCATTAAGTGCAAATCATTTCCAACAGTTTCACTTCTCACTATGTTGCAAACATAACTTCCTTCTAAACATTTTGAGTCTTCAATAATTGCTTCTATCCACCATGCAATATGCAATTCTACAGACCCCCAACATTGACAAAACATCCATGATCACATTACCCTAACACTAAATGAAGAGCGAAGAATTGATAAACTAAACCATCATTGCAAATTAGTAACAAAATGATAAATTGATATTCAGTTCCCAACTATCTAATTATCTAACTATTAATTATAAACAAACTGTTATTCTATTTAATCTAATTTATTTATTCTAAAACTGAACAACTAATGTAATATTCTCCAACATAACAATCCATAAATTATATCATGTTTGTACCAAAAATGATAATCATATGCATACCCTCGTGAACAAAATGCATAACTCCAAGCATCATATAGAAAAAAACCAACATATGCATTACAAAATCACATAAACTATCTATCTTGTACCTTAATAAATAAACCATAACCATAATGATCGATCACATATATAACATAGATAAGTCATACAACCATCTAAAAAGTATATAGAAATGTTCATCCCAACCATCCATCATCTATCTTAATACATAAATCAATAACCATAATCATGCATCACATAAATAACATCCATAAGCCATATAATGATCCATAAAGTATATCAACATGTTTGTATATGACATGTTCAAAAAACATTTGAATAAAGACTTGACAATTCACTTACATTGACAAAAAAACCCTCTCAAATGTAGAGAGAAATTATTCATTCAATGTCAATTTCTTCAATTCATAGTAATTTGTCACTCTTCAAACTTTTTTGGCATAGCAGAGACTTGACAATCACAACCCAATACAAACACAAATTTGAATTTAGTTTAATAGTTAGCATTGTATCAATTCTCTAATAAAATAATTATAAATTTAACTATAAAGCTTTCCTCAAATTTATAAGATGTTTTATATAAATTACAATTGAAATAACATTACAACTTTCGATACAAGTACTACGTATGTAACTTTTGAGTTGACTTCTTAAAGTCTCTGTGTTCTAATAATTTAGAGTAACATGTTCGGTTTCCCATGGGCTTTTCCAATGTACAACGATCGTGTCTGGTCGATTCGAAGTCTTTATCCAAGTTGCAGAAGTTTTGAACATTTCGATTCAACACGTTGGATTGACTATGATTAATAAACAAGACTCGTTTACTTGTCTGCACAAGCGTGTTTGAAAGGTAAAATAATAATACGCAAACTATGTCAATTTTACTTACAAATAGTTTAACATGTAAACTAAATAGTATTTGAATAGAGTATAGTCCGACAAAGACATTCAAAGCGTAGTTTGTCAAACACCGTGCCGTCTCCCGCAAAATAAAAATAACGTTGCGACGTGAAGTGATTGACTGCCTTACATACGTGTCTTCCAAGTAAATTTGAAGTAAACGAGACGTGAAAGTGATTGTCGGACTTACCTATGTACCTTCGTTCCAAAACCTGTGCGAAATAGTGAGAAGATGTATTACTAGGGCTTTGTTCCAATAGCGTTTAACGTTTCAGACAGACAATAGAAATGGCCACTGATAGTCTGTTTGTATGCTATTGCTTCCTTTCAGTGCTTTATATGCTTTCTCTACCTCACAATTGCCATTCCCTGACTGTTGATGGTGGAGACAGTATCGCTTTGGGGGCCTCTCTCACTGGAAATCAGAGCATAGTTTCAAAGAATGGCACCTTCGAATTGGGATTTTTCTGTCCTAATGGAACCAATAACTGGTACATCGGTATCTGGTACGCCCAAATCACCGAGAAGACCATTATTTGGGTGGCTAATAGAGAGACTCCCATCAGAAACAAGCCGGGCGTTTTGAAGCTATCAACAGACGGCTATCTCAAACTATATGATTCAGAGGGACGCTCAATTTGGTCGACAAGGAAGAACCAGAAAGCTATAGCCTCCAGAGCTATCATACTTGATTCCGGTAGTTTTGCTATGTTGGGTGGACACACCATTTCGGAGATTGTCTGGGAGAGTTTCTTGTACCCGACAAACACAATCTTGTCCGGAATGAAGGTGTGGAAAGGCATAAAGCTAACTTCCTGGAGAAGCTCGTCGGATCCAGCGCCTGGACCCTTCTCTTTCCAAATGGATCCAACCCCAGGCAAGACGGACTTTTTGCTCCTATATAATAACAATATTAGTTATTTGAACAGCGGAGAGTGGGTTGGTAACCAATTCACCAACATGCCAGAGATGTCTAATAAGGACTCTTCTAAAATTCTTAAGACCGCCTTTGTAAAGATTTCTCCCACAAGGATGTACTTCACGTTTGATCAAATATCATTATTTGATAGTTTCACTCAGCGTGTAGTCCTCGACAAGTCTGGAGATCTAGCAGCATACAATCGAATTAGTGGTAGCAGCTGGAATCTTATCTGGTCTATACCTCGAGACCTCTGCCTTGTTTATAATCTATGCGGGGCTTACGGAGCGTGCAACAGTAACAATCTTCAATTCTGCAGCTGTCTCGAAGGCTTCAAACCAAGAGACAATCGCGCCTGGTTTTCACAAGATTGGTGGTTAAGCGGATGCGTTCGTAGTAGCCCTCTCCACTGCTCTGCCACCAACGGTACTACCGATGGTTTCCTGCAAAAGAACGACATATCCTTAGCTGAGGAAAAAGCAGTTTCATATTCCCAATACCCAACTCTATCAGCATGCACAGCTGCATGCCTGGAAAATTGCTCCTGCAAAGCCTTCGATCACACTAACTCTACTCCTCCCATCTGTAGAATGTGGTTTGGGGATCTGTTCAATGTTCGCGTTGCATCAAACAACCAACCTATCTTCCTTCGCATGGCTGCTACTGAGTTGCAACAATCCATATCCAGTGGAGGCAGTAACCAAGGTCGTGTCCTTTCAATTTCACTTCCCGCAGGCACTGCTTTCGTTCTTGTTTCAGCTTTCCTTGTTATAATGTTTCTTCGGTGGAGGCGTGGAATGCTGGGCAAGGGAGGAGATATGGAAGGTGAGACTCTGCCTGCTTCGCTGAGAACATTCACTTACAAGGAGCTGCGAATTGCAACCAACAATTTCAGAGATAAGTTAGGGAAAGGAGCATTTGGTTCTGTCTTCAGAGGAGCTCTCCCAGACAATACCCTTGTAGCAGTTAAAAAATTAGAGGGGTCTACACAGGTAGAAAAGCAGTTTCGTGCAGAAATAAGCACAATCGGAAACATACAGCATGTCAATTTGGTTCGGCTTTGCGGGTTTTGCACAGAAGGATCACAAAGGCTGCTGGTTTACGAGTACATGCCCAACGGATCTCTCAATTCCTTTCTATTCGCTGGATCACAAAAGCTGTTGGACTGGAAGACACGATTCGAGATTGCTTTGGGCACTGCACGAGCTTTAGTTTATCTCCACGAAGAATGCCGAGATCAAATCATCCACTCTGATATAAAGCCCGAGAACATTTTGCTTGATAGCGATTTCAACCCCAAGGTGGCTGATTTTGGGCTGGCAAAGTTGGTGGGAAGAGATTTCAGCAGGGTTTTGACAAGCATGAGAGGAACTCGAGGTTACATCGCTCCCGAGTGGATCGACGGCTTAGCAATTACTTCCAAGGCAGACGTGTATAGCTTCGGCATGATGCTGCTGGAGATGATATCGGGTCGAAGAAATGTGGACATGAGCGTGAAGGAACACACTAAGCAATACTTTCCCATATGGGCTGCAACTCAAATTCTAAACGGAAACATGATGAGCATTGTGGACGAAAGAATTGCGATACATGCGGATGTTGAGGAGGTGAGAAGAGCTACTCTTGCAAGCCTGGTATGCATTTTAAAGGATGAGAATGAGAGGCCAAGCATGGCTCAAGTTATCCTGATGCTACAAGGAAAGATGAATCCTGATACACAACAGGTCATGAGATCTTTACAGTATCTAGTTGAATATTAGATTCCCGTTGTCAATTTGTTTTTCAATTTTTTTACGCCCTATGCTAAACTTAAAATGTTCAGCTCCTCTCTCAAAGGGTGCCTTCGCGGGTAAGGCTTGATTTGAGGAGGCAATAAACTTTGCATTTTCCGCCCGGGTGATTATGTATGTTAGATTCCCTAAGTGAATTTCTCATATATATATATATATATACTAGCAACAAATTTGTAATCAAGCATGGAATTTTCATCATGTCAATAACAATTACTTTATTATGACATTTTCAACTAAACTGACTGTCTATAGATTTATATTACCTTGGAATTGATAAAATAAAACAAAATAATAGTTATTACAAGATTAATAATTTGAAATGAGTCGAGTGGGAGGTAAGGCGGGAGCGGGGGTTTCAAGGGAGTCTACTCTTTTTGCTGTCTCAGAGGCCAGTTTTGGGGTCTTGTTATTCTTGGTCTCGCTCCCAAGGATGTTGATTTGTTCCTCGAGGGTGTTGTTCATTCTTGCCTTTTTCTTCTCCTCACCCTTTCTGACTTTTGGCCCTCTTTGAGGGGTTGGTTTAGTGGTTTGGTCCCTCGGATGCTATCTAGAGTTCCTTCGATGTGGGTTGTTTTGTATGTTTCTATCCTCATTGGCCCCTTGGTTGGCTTACCCCTTACTTTTTGGTTTTTACTTCAACATCTTTGGTTTTCTTTGGTTCTACCTATAGAGGTGGCAGTATCTTCTTTAGAGGTGAAGATGGATGGTGTTGGACATGACTAATCTTCTATTGAGGTGAAGGTGGATGTTGCAGTTGAGACTGGAAAATGCTCTTGGGAAGTTGATGATGTGTTGCCTCGCCCTCCTATAGAGGTGTAATGGTTCCATGGGGTTTTGATTGAGCGAGGTTTGTCTGCATAGTTGATCTTCTCTCCTTGTCCTACTGAGGTGGCTCTCTCTCCTATTGAGGTGGAGAGAAGGTGTATGGGAGTATTTCAGCTGCTGCTATTCATGTTGGTTGAGGGAGCCTGTCAAAACCCTCATGGATTTCTTTGTAGAAAGTTTTGGATGCCTTCTTAAAACCTTGTTTCCCAAAATGTGCCTTTAGGATATGCAGTTGTTATCTAGGCCTCGACAAGTTGTGGAAGCCTTGTAAAACCCACTCTCTTAGGTTGTGGGAGCCTTGTAAAACCCACTCTCAAGGTTGAGGGAGCCTGGAAAAATCCTATGTTTCTTGTTTCTCTCAGGGACAGGCTAGATGCTAGTGGTTTTCAAGCGCCCAATTTGGCTAATGTTTTTTTTTTAGGTTCAAGCTTTGTGGTTTTTTGTGGCCTCAAGATTTTGTTACAAGTTATGGGAGCCTGGGGAAACCCTTCTTGTTGGTTGAGGGTGCTTGAAAATACCCTCATTCTTTATTTTTTGAGGACTATTGTTTGCTGATTTAGATCCTCTACTTGGGCCAGCCTCTTTTGTAATGTTCTAATCTTGAGGATTGGATGGTGTTTGATTGGCTATGATTGCTTTGTTTTTTACTTATGCTTTGTGCAGTCTTTGGGTTTTGGGATCTGGATGCCCATAAGTCCATAAGGTTTCAGGTCCTTTCTAAAACCTATTGTTTGCTGTCAGGTAGTCTAGTCTATCTTTCAATGGCAACTCTCTGATTCTAAGGGTTTCGAGGCCCCTTTGAAACCTGTTTTATCCTAATAAAAAAATTTACATTTTTTTCATTTAAAATTATTTTATTTTTATTAGATTATAAGTTTTGTCTTGTTTTTATTAAAGACCATTTTTTTAAAGGTGAAAATGGAAAGCCACTATATTAAATTAATTAATAGCTGGTTCAAGGGCTTCTAGAGGAAAGAGCCAGCAAGAAAACCTCTATTCCTAGCCCAAAATAACAATGACTAAAGTACAAAGCGACTTAGAAATCAGCCTAAGAGCCTATATATCTAAATAAGCCATGGATTGGCCCAGTTAGGACCTACAAATTGCAAAAACATCTTGTCTAAATCGGCCTTAATATTATGACAGCTACAATGCATTTACCCCAAAGCACAATCTTATATACACTGGTTTTGTCCATGGAATACTATTTGCATATCATGTGGACCTTATGGTAAATCTACCATAATTTACATTTACAAGAGAGCAACATATAGCTTGAAAAGTCTACACATAAAGTGTGTAGTTAAAACAAGAACCGTGTGCCCTGTATCTGTGTGTTTTGTATCTGCCGCATGAGAAAAACTTCCAAAAACTCATTACCATTGCCATCTCAATCACTACTCCATGCATTGTCATGCAAAGGACCTATGTCTATCCATATCTAAACTATGCATGTCAGTCTCATGCATACCGATCACTACCATATTGCCTTGCAATCAAGTGCAAATTTGTCATCACGCTCAAAATCTTTGTCTAACCATATGCATTCTATGCATATCGGTCACATGTATATTGATCTCTATCATATTGCCTTGCAATCGAAGTTGATACCAATCATTGTCATATTTCCTTTCCATCGTCTTAACACAAACCCAATTTTGTATATGACCAACTAATAAGGTACCTATTACCATACCAAAAGTGCAGAAACCTAACCAATGGATGAAATTATAAACAAGAATTCTTGGCCCATGAATGAACAAGTGAGCAACAAAACTGTCACACCAATGAGGTCTTCATCCCTAATTTTTTATGGATCTGGCAGATCTGCCTGGAAGACAAAGCTATGATTTCCAACATTAATAGGCCCAATAAGTACATTCTTCAACATCTGATCATAAGATTCATCTTCTACTGACCCAACATATGTCAACATCCATTCCAAATCTTCTTTTAGAGGAGCCAGGCATTCATATGATATCTCAAATTGAAACGAGATGAGAAAAGCAACAGGATTGTCAACAACTGTTATGTTGGTTAAGCTCACCGCACTCATTTTATATTTTCCAAACACCCAAAATTTCAAATCCAACAATATGAACACCTAAAAAGGCTACACGCATGGAAAACCTCCCCTGTTGATACTCAAGTAAGATAACTCTCCCTCATTAAGCTACAGGACACAAACGACACAAAGTGAGGAAGATTTAATTTATACTGATTTTTAGTAGAGGAGAGATAAAATAGTTGAAGATCTTTACAAATGACAACCCTCCTCTTCACTCTGATTACTTCAGTGTATTGGCTTCCACTTAGCGACCTGGGATGTAAATTTAGCAGCCTCCTTGGTTGGGTCATTTTAAGAGTTGAGGCCACATATCCTCTCTTGAGATCCTTCACAGCAACATTCTTAGCATTGAGTCCCACATTATCACTAGGTAATGCCTTCTGTAAGGCTTCATGTTGCATTTCAATGGACTTAACCTCAGTGGTCAGCCCAGTTGGACCAAAAGTGACAATTGTGCCTGGTTTCAACACTACAGTCTCAACACCAATCTTGTAAAAAAACTAAAGTGGCAACCTAAGAGTCTTGCCTGAAGGATGTTTAGGATCTAAAACCTAGTCAAGGGCATCCAAGTGTATGGGGGGCCCTTAAACCAATCAAGGTTGGCTAATCTCTCAATCACGTTATCACCCTCAAATCCAAAGATAGGAGCAAGTGGAATTTTGTCAAGGTTCTACCCAACCTTCTTTAGGTAAGAGGATACTTCCTTTACAATTTCCTCATAGCGACCCTTAGAGTATTTGGGAGTGGTAGCATCAATCTTGTTACAGCAGCAAATCATTTTCTTCACTCCCAGGGTGAATGCTAGCAAAGCATGTTCTTAGGTCTGTCCATCCTTAGAAATACCAGCCTCAAAACCTCCAATTGTTGAATCAGTAATCAGCACTACACACTCAACCTGCATCAATCACGGTTTCTACCTTTGTTGCTTCTAATGAGCATGAGCAACACCTGCCCTGTTTGATTTGTGATTCCTGGCACTCTGTAGATTCCCGTACCTCAACTTAGGAGGCACCAGGTTCTTCAAACAAGGAGATAATAAAACACCTCTCTACTCTCTCAAACGCATCCCTCAAGAAACTCTTGCATTTTTTCAAATAGTCTTTGTTCATATTGTTATGATAAGAAACATCTCCTTAGAGATGACAATCAAGTCAACGATTTATAGAGTTTTTCCAAGTTCACAATCTGCAACAGGCTAGGATATTCATAAATGTTAATAGGTGTAATTGAGGAGTCCCAATTTAAGTTCTCACAACCCATGTTTTCCAGTAGATCTACAAGTTTATTCCCCTCTCTATATGTATGAGAGACATAACATTCCTTAAATGAGTCCAAAGTGCCCAAATGTATTGAGGATATATGCTATTTTCCAATTCGTTGATTGTCTATTTATGTAAGCATCAACAATCAAGGTTGAGTCACCTTGAATTTGTATATTTGAACAGCCTATTTTTTAGCTATTAATCCATTTAAAAGAGCAACAACTTTAGCCATATTGTTAATCCTAGATGGAATGTTGGAGGACTTCAATGTAATCAGATTACCAAGACGGTCCCTAATGTAGATTCCAATACCTGAAATACCCGGATTACCTTTTGAGGTGCCATTAAAATTCAAATTGATGATATTGGGGCATGATGGTTGTCATTTGATCTTTGATCTATTAATGGGCTACTAAGGATGACATATTGGAGTACAGAAGGAAGGTAACCTAATTTCTTTCCATTCATTGATAGTGAAGTTATCCTATGGAATAAAGGTGTAATTACCATTTATATTTTGAATGTTGGCATTAACTATCTCTGAAATAGATTTTTGTACCCCATCCAAAAGCATCTGTACATTAGACATTGTTTGTCAAAAAAATCTTGTATTTCTTTCCTGCCAAATTGACCAAATAACAATGGTTGGGATGCATTTCTAGATGCATGCAAGTAATGAATTAGAGAACACGGTGGTCCATGATTGGAACATGTCCCATAATGTATTAGGTAGTGGCATAGCTAGATTTAATTTATTCATGACAAATTGCCAACATTATTGGGCAAAGGAACAGTTCATGAATAAATGATCAGCTATCTCCATCTCCTTGTTACATAAAACATAATTGAAAGGCTGAGTAATATTGAGTTTACGCAATTTGTCACTTGTTAGGATTATTTTCTTAAGTGCTAACCAAGCAAAACATCCCTCTTTTGGCAACACCGAGTTATTCGAGCAAAAGGAGTAGGCCCTATGATTCAATTTTTTATTTTTCATCTAGTGAATAGCTTTGTACCCATTTTTAACTGAATAATTTCCATTTTTGGATGGTGCCTAGATCAAGGTGTCTTTCTTGTTTGATATGTATACCTCTCTCTCAAAGAAGATATGCTAAGAAATTGTTGCCTGATCTGAAAGTATAGGGAGTGTTGAAGGATCCTTCCAAATAGCCTTTCCTGAGAAGATATCTACAACACAGATATAATCAAATAACTTTATCCCCCAATTATCACTGATAACTTGTGCTGCACTAGCCAACTCCACATTTTGAATCAAAGGTGGCAGCCCATTCGATGAATCAATCCAAAACTTAATGCTTTCCCCATTATGGACTTCCCATGACACATATCTAGTGATAACTTCTCTCAAAGATCTCATGAAGTTCCATATGGTTGAGCCTTGAGGAGCATCTGAGACTTTTAAGATCCTTGAGTAGTCATTGGTGTCCAAATACTTGCCTACATTATTTTGCACCATTTTTTATGGGGTTTGGAGTACATCTGTCATACTAACTTACCTCCAAAGGCCTTGTTTCTTTTAGAAAGATCTTGCAAACCTACACCCCCCACCTCCTTTCTATTTTCCATATCTTCAAGTGACACCAAAGGTATCTTTTTAGTATCCATCATATTACTTTTCCATAAGAAGTCTCTTATGAGTTTTTGTATTTGGTGGATGACAAATTTAGGGGCTTTAATAACTGAAATGTAATAATTTGGTATTGCAGAAAGGACAGATTTAATGAGTAGGATTTTACCTGATAGGGAAAGCCATCATGTTTTCCATGCAACAACTTTGTCCTTTATTCTTTCAACTATAGATTTTCAATAACTAGCTTTATTGGATCCCATTAAAAATGGTATTCTGAGGTAGGCGGTTAGACGTTCTTCTAGTGTAAATCCCAATATTTTAACTATTTTTGTTGATATTATCTAATTAGTGTTGAAGATGTATACCTTTGATTTATCAAAATTTATCTTCTGACCTGATACAGCTGTATAAAGATCCAAAGTCTGTTTGATCCTTTTATTCTTTAATTTGTATGTAAATGTTTATTTTATTTTGAAAAGTGTCATACATAATATTAAAATTCTTTTATTCACTTAAAAGTATTGTTTAAAATACATATCAACTTTTTTATATTTTTTATTTGACAAACTCAACCACTACACTCAACACTCCATTATAGTTACGTCTCTCAATAAAACAAAAGTCGCATGGATATCTTAAATGCATCTGTAATAACCCACTTAACTTAATCCAAAAACTCAACTAATTTTTTCTTTTAATATATAAAAATATTGATTTCTTATTCTTACTTATTCTTTTTTTTTTTTTATTCAATCACATACTCAAGTACATCTATCCAAATGAGATAGGCATCCATCCAACTGGGATGGGCATCTAACCATACGGGTTAGGCATCTATCCATATGGGACTAGGCATCTAACCATATGGGTTAGGCATCTGTCCATACGGGACAAGAGGTTTCATCTATCCAATCTGGGATAGGCATCTACCCAAACAGGGTAGGCATTTATTCATAAGAATAGGATATGCTCTGGCTAGAGACTTTAGACTCATTGGGACCATCTGGGTCCTGAGCCACTCTCTAAAGACTACACTCCCCTACTAGGAGTGCACCGAGGTCACCGTCCTTAGCAGTATTAAAATAATTACATAAACAAGCTTGAGTTTCACCTTGGAATTCGTCCTAAAGCCTCAGGAAGTCAAGCGAATTTATACGAGATTCCTTCTGAGTATGCATTGAATTAATTTTAACCTTTCAATTAGTATTTGCACCATTTGATTAAAAGACCAAGGAGCTTCAAGAACCAACTACTCACCCATAACCAAATCCTAATCCCCATCCCTGAACGCCTTAGTACAAGGGACAACTTCGTCCCTAGACTGCCTACATACCCATTTCAGCACGGGATCAAGGCGTAAAGTATGTAGTTTTGGTTTCTAAATATGGTTTAATGTAAACTGTTTGGTGGGTACGCAACCCTTTCTAGGGTCAATGTCCCAGATAGTTTCTCTGTGGTTGCTACTCACGATGGTAGCTCTATAGCAAAAAGGCTGAAGGTGACCTCATGCTTGTGGCCTAAAACAACTAGTTCCTATTTTCTATTAAATACGTCACGCTTAATCCATTATCATACTTTGAAAAATCATCAAGATAGATAAATTCCAAATTATCACACACCGCCAAACCCTAATGGGGTTTTCTAAGGTTTAACTGAGCAGATGTAAATTCATTTAAAAATTCATATTTTTAGATTATCGATCCAAGGGGGATTACCCTCCCCTTGGATTTTAACTTCCAAATGACCCTTATTTCTCCCTGGTGATTTAGAGGGACGATGCCATAGATGTTGTTATTGCAACTTTATTAGGCATTAAGTGTAGTAGTTCAACACGATGGTATTACCCGTAAGTGTGACCCAGAGGCACCATAGATACCGAACGCTGCTAATTTTTAGTTTCAACTCCTCTTGTTTAGTTATCTAACTAGGAATTTAACTTTGAATTCATGAATCCTAAAAGAAGCAATATACCAATACAATTATGAAAAAGAAACTATTATATACAAGGAATTATCGCTTGAATTTAAAAACTAAACTATGAATTTTTACGTAATTGAAAGGAACATAAACAAATCGACTACCTGGAATAGTATTTTCTCCAAAGGTAAGTTATGATAATTAAAAATTTGAAAACTTGAACTAAATACATGAAATTACTAATTTCTTGGAAACCATGATACTTTCAAAGATAACTTATGAAAATGATTTGAATTACTTGCAAGATATAATTGTTTTGGACAAACCATTACACAATAAGTATGAATCCTAGTACCAATTTGCTTGAAAGAAAATTAAATGATTGAATAGCAAGAATTTGGAAATGAATTTTAACACCTACTTGTTTGAAGTGGAAAGTACTTAATAATAATCCCAACTAATTCTTCCATATGAAGTAATACAAATTTCATCTACAAATGATAACACTACTTTAAATGTGAGTCCTAATACTTGAAAGGTACTAAATTGCTTGAAATAGAATTTAAATTATCAAATAATTATACTTTGGAAATGAATTTAATACTCACTTGTTGAAGGGAAAAGGAAACAACTATTCAACAATAAGCTTCAAATTAACCACATTATTCTTAGTTACTAATTGTTTGAAAAAAGAGATTAGACAAGAGTGTAAGCACTTGCTAGTTAACCAAGTAAATAATACTAAGTCTCCTAATAAGCAATTCTAATCAATAAACTTCTAGTTGCTTTTGAACTAATACCTTTGCAAGATTATAAAGTGATAACTAATTACTCCTTCCACTTGAATTAACGTTAACTTTATCGTTGGATACATTCTACAAATAATAACTTTATCAATTTCAAATACTTCAAAGGGAGCTAATGTTTGCTCCTTAAATTACCCTCAATTAGAATTGTTATTTAATTTTCTAAGTGATCATGGAGTAGGTTTCTTGAAACTCATTTGCTAAAATAATTTCGGTTTTGAATAAACTCTCTTTGCATCCTAATTAATACTATTACCATATGAATATTTAACTACGCAATTTACCTCTAAATTTAATGTTAATTAAATTTATCCTTACTAATTACTTGTATTATTAAGTGTAACTTTTCCTTTTTACTAGTCTTATGTTTCTTTTAGCTAGAAGGTAAATGATTTTAACTATTAAAAGAAGTGACTATTCACAATGCCTTATATACTCATATCTTGGAATCTAATAAGGAAACAAATCAAATAATCAACCTTTCGAATTGAGACACATTAACTCATGTTGCTGAAATAACTAAAAGGGTTACTATGAATCTAAACACATTACTTGTTAGGTAAATTCTTTTAAAATTTGATACTTGTACTAATTGAAATATACAAAAGATAGTTTGAAGTCCAAAAATTAAAAATAAATAAATAAAGAACTTAGATATTTGAAATGTATTAAATGTCTTGGGAAAATCTACTTACTACTAGGTACAATTTGAGACTAAATAGAGACACTTGAAGAAAAAGAACCAATACTATAGAATAAGTGTATCATTGGTGAAATATCATTTTTCCCTAAAGGATTAATCACATCTTAAATTTTTCTTCAATAAACAAACTTTACTATACACTAAAGAATAAATCCCTTCTTATAAGAGTAGATTATAAATTTGATTTCAACTATGTTGACATAAATAAATTTTAATTACCAAATTCTAATGAATAAATTTTATCTAAATAAACCCCTTAGTATATATACATAAAATAAATTTTAATTGTAAATCCTAATTGTATTTTACTTTAAATAAAGCACCCCCACCTCCTCTTTTCTTTTTTTTTCATTATTACTACAAAAAAATCAATTTTAAATTTTAACGATGTAAACAAACTATAAAATAAATAATTCTAATAAATTAAAATTCATTCATTCAACAATTAATAAATTATAATTTAATTCACTCAACTCGAATCAATGCAAATCAATTTAACATTAACAAGATGTTATTTATAAACAATTGGTATGAATTTTAAGACAACATATACCAATATTATTTTATATCCTAAACTTATTATAGTCAACTATATATAATATATCAATTATATTAATAATTTATTAATAACTAAATTAAAAATAAAATTGTAAAAATAACAGCAGTTATACCAATTGATATAACATGGTTGCCATGCCATAATAACTCTACATGCCTGAAACTTAAGTAACATTAATTCTTAAAAGATTTATATAAGTATTTTTATTATTATTTTTTTATTGTATTTATCTATATATATTGATTTGATCTGAGTTTATAAATAAATAAATAAATAAACAGAGATAGATTTAGGAATTAAATTATATATTCACTAAAAGATATAATTAATTCACATAGAACAATAAGTGAAAGAAAATAAATAAGTAAATAAATAAATTTGTCTTTGATGCATTATGAGATGGGTAATAATTTTTATTTTATTTTTTAAGTTTCTCATAGAAGTGATATTATTCAGGGAGAAAGAAAAACACATGTTCCCAGGGAGATACAAATTTTCTTAAATAGATGAACAAGTATATGTTCATAGAAAAATAATTAAATTAATTCACAGAGAGGGAGTAAAATTTATTTACAGGGAAGGAAAGATTATATTCATAGATGTTTACAAAGGAACAATTTTATGCTTTATGCTCACAAAAAGAGTAAAACAAGATCTATACACAGATGAATAAATTAAATAAGAGAAGTAAGATTTATACACAGGTAATCATATGCTCACAGAAATAAGTTTATTCACATGAAAGTAATAAAAAAATAAAAATAAAGATTTATACACAGATGATCAACATATATTCACAGAAAGATAAGTTTATTCACATGAAGATAATTACATATGGAAAATAAGATTTTTTTCACAAAGACCCTTTTTCTAGATTTTAAAATTCAAGAAAGCCAAAGCAAAGATTTGATTTTTCTTTCTTTTTCTCTAAAACAGATTACATATATAAAAAGAAATATTCATATGCATTTTTTTTGAAAAAGAACTTTTATCAGTGTATTACTTTTTTTAATTTTATTTATTTATTTATAATGAAAATAGATTTTCTTTTGATTAATCTTTCTAAACAATTAAGATGAGCAATTTTTTTATATAAATGAAGATTCCAGAGAGATAAAATCTATATATAAAAAAATATAAATTTTTCACATGTAAATGAGAGAATGCAAGAGAGGAGAACCTGGAATGTCAAAGATTGATGTTGAATCCTCTCCAATCTTCTAGCTATCCTTCTTAGATACTTCCTTGTAACTTCATTATTCTTAGTTACTAGTTGTTTGAATAAAGAGATTAGACAAGAGTGTAAGCAGTTGCTAGTTAACCAAGTAAATAATACTAAGTCTCCTAATAAGCAATTCTAATCAATAAACTTCTAGTTGCTTTTGAACTAATACCTTTGCAAGATTATAAAGTGATAACTAATTACTCCTTCCACTTGAAGTAACGTTAACTTTATCGTTGGATACATTCTACAAATAATAACTTTATCAATTTCAAATACTTTGAAGGGAGCTAATGTTTGCTCCTTAAATTACCCTCAATTAGAATTGTTATTTAATTTTCTAAGTGATCACGGAGTAGGTTTCTTGAAACTCATTTGCTAAAATAATTTCGGTTTTGAATAAACTCTCTTTGCATCTTAATTAATACTATTGCCATATGAATATTTAACTACGCAATTTACCTCTAAATTTAATGTTAATTAAATTTATCCTTACTAATTACTTGTATTATTAAGTGTAACTTTTCCTTTTTACTAGTCTTATGTTTCTTTTAGCTAGAAGATAAATGATTTTAACTATTAAAAGAAGTGACTATTCACAATGCCTTATATACTCATATCTTGGAATCTAATAAAGAAATAAATCAAATCTAACATTAACTCATGTTGCTGAAATACCTAAAAGGGTTACTATGAATCTAAACACATTTACTTGCTAGGTAAATTCTTTTAACATTTGATACTTGTACTAATTGAAATATACAAAAGATAGTTTGAAGTCCAAAAATTAAAAATAAATAAATAAAGAACTTAGATATTTGAAATGTATTAAATGTCTTGGGAAAATCTACTTACTACTAGGTACAATTTGGGACTAAATAGAGACACTTGAAGAAAAAGAACCAATACTATAGAATAAGTGTATCATTGGTGAAATATCATTTTTCCCTAAAGGATTAATCACATCTTAAATTTTTCTTTAATAAACAAACTTTACTATACACTAAAGAATAAATCCCTTCTTATAAGAGTAGATTATAAATTTAATTTCAACTATATTGACATAAATAAATTTTAATTACCAAATTCTAATGAATAAATTTTAACTAAATAAACCCCTTAGTATATATACATAAAATAAATTTTAATTGTAAATCCTAATTGTATTTTACTTTAAATAAACCCCCCCCGCTCCTCTTTTTTTTTTTCATTACTACTAACTTCAAAAAAATCAATTTTAAATTTTAACAATGTAAACAAACTATAAAAAAAATAATTCTAATAAATTAAAGTTCATTCATTCAACAATTAATAAATTATAATTTAATTCACTCAACTCGAATCAATGCAAATCAATTTAACATTAACAAGATGTTATTTATAATCAATTAGGGAAAGGAGAATTTGGCTCTGTCTTCAGAGGAGCTCTCCCAGACAATACCCTTGTAGCAGTTAAAAAATTAGAGGGGTCTACACAGGTAGAAAAGCAGTTTCGTGCAGAAATAAGCACAATCGGAAACATACAGCATGTCAATTTGGTTCGGCTTTGCGGGTTTTGCACAGAAGGATCACAAAGGCTACTGGTTTACGAGTACATGTCCAACGGATCTCTCAATTCCTTTCTATTCGCTGGATCACAAAAGCTGTTGGACTGGAAGACACGATTCGAGATTGCTTTGGGCACTGCACGAGCTTTAGTTTATCTCCACGAAGAATGCAGAGATCAAATCATCCACTCTGATATAAAGCCCGAGAACATTTTGCTTGATAGTGATTTCAACGCCAAGGTGGCTGATTTTGGGCTGGCAAAGTTGGTGGGAAGAGATTTCAGCAGGGTTTTGACAAGCATGAGAGGAACTCGAGGTTACATCGCTCCCGAGTGGATCGACGGCTTAGTAATTACTTCCAAGGCAGACATGTATAGCTTCGGCATGATGCTACTGGAGATGATATCAGGTCGAAGAAATGTGGACATGAGCGTGAAGGAACACACTAAGCAATACTTTCCCATATGGGCTGCAACTCAAATTCTAAACGGAAACATGATGAGCGTTGTGGACGAAAGAATTGCGATACATGCGGATGTTGAGGAGGTGAGAAGAGATACTCTTGCAAGCCTGGTATGCATTTTAAAGGATGAGAATGAGAGGCCAAGCATGGCTCAAGTTATCCTGATGCTACAAGGAAAGATGAATCCTGATACACAACAGGTCATGAGATCTTTACAGTATCTAGTTGAATATTAGATTCCCGTTGTCAATTTGTTTTTCAATTTTTTTACGCCCTATGCTAAAGTTAAAATGTTCAGCTCCTCTCTCAAAGGGTACCTTCGCGGGTAAGGCTTGATTTGAGGAGGCAATGAACTTTGCATTTTCCGCCCGGATGACTATGTATGTTAGATTCCCTAAGTGAATTTCTCATATATATATACTCATATACTAGCAACAAATTTGTAACCAAGCATGGAATTTTCATCATGTCAATAACAATTACTTTATTATGATATATTCAACTAAACTGACCGTCTATAGATTTATATTACCTTGGAATTGATAAAACAAAATAATAGTTATTACAAGATTAATAATTTGAAATGAGGCGAGTGGGAGGTAAGGCGGGAGTAGGGGTTTCAAGGGAGTCTACTCTTTTTGCTGTCTCAGAGGCCACTTTTGGGGTCATGTTATTCTTGGTCTCGCTCCCAAGGATGTTGATTTGTTCCTCGAGGGTGTTGTTCATTCTTGCCTTTTTCTTCTCCTGACCCTTTCTGACTTTTGGCCCTCTTTGAGGGGTTGGTTTAGTGGTTTGGTGCCTCGGATGCTATTTAGAGTTCCTTCGATGTGGGTTGTTTTGTATGTTTCTATCCTCATTGGCCCCTTGGTTGGCTTACCCCTTACTTTTTGGTTTTTACTTCAACATCTTTGGTTTTCTTTGGTTCTACCTATAGAGGTGGCAGTATCTTCTTTAGAGGTGAAGATGGATGGTGTTGGACTTGACTAATCTTCTATTGATTTGAAGGTGGATGTTACAGTTGAGACTGGAAAATGCTCTTGGGAAGTTGATGATGTGTTGCCTCGCCCTCCTATAGAGGTGTAATGGTTCCATGGGGTTTTGATTGAGCGAGGTTTGTCTGCGTAGTTGGTCTTCTCTCCTTGTCCTACTGAGGTGGCTCTCTCTCCTATTGAGGTGGAGAGAAGGTGTATGGGAGTATTTCAGCTACTGCCATTCATGTTGGTTGAGGGAGTCTGTCAAAACCCTCATGGATTTCTTTGTAGAAAATTTTCGATGCCTTGTCAAAACCTTGTTTCCCAAAATGTACCTTCAGGATATGCAGTTGTTATCTAGGCCTCGATAGGTTGTGGAAACCTTGTAAAACCCACTCTCTTAGGTTGTGGGAGCCTTGTAAAACCCACTCTCAAGGTTGAGGGAGCCTGGAAAAATCCTATGTTTCTTGTTTCTCTCAGGGATAGGCTAGATGCTAGTGGTTTTCAAGCGCCCAATTTGGCTAATGTTTTTTTTTAGGTTCAGGATTTGTGGTCTTTTGTGGCCTCAAGATTTTGTTACAAGTTATGGGAGCCTGGGGAAACCCTTCTTGCTGGCTGAGGGTGCTTGAAAATACCCTCGTTCTTTATTTTTTGAGGACTACTGTTTGCTGATTTAGATCCTCTGCTTGGGCCAGCCACTTTTGTAATGTTCTAATCTTGAGGATTGGATGGTGTTTGATTGGCTATGATTGCTTTGTTTTTTACTTATGCTTTGTGCAGTCTTTGGGTTTTGGGATCTGGATGCCCATAAGTCCATAAGGTTTCAGGTCCTTTCTAAAACCTATTGTTTGTTGTTAGGTAGTCTAGTCCATCTTTCAATGGCAACTCTCTGATTCTAAGGGTTTTGAGGCCCCTTTGAAACCTCTTTTATCCTAATAAAAAAATTTACATTTTTTTCATTTAAAATTATTTTATTTTTATTAGATTATAAGTTTTGTCTTGTTTTTATTAAAGATCATTTTTTTAAAGGCAAAAATGGCAAGCCACTATATTAAATTAATTAATAGCTGGTTCAAGGGCTTCTAGAGGAAAGAGCCAGCAAGAAAACCTCTATTCCTAGCCCAAAATAACAATGACTAAAGTACAAAGCGACCTAGAAATCAGCCTAAGAGCCTATATATCTAAATAAGCCATGGATTGGCCCAGTTAGAACTTACAAATTGCGGAAACATCCAATATAAATTGGCCTTAATATTATGACAACTACAATGCATTTACCCCAAAGCACAATCTTATATACACTGGTTTTGTCCATGGAATACTATTTGCATATCATGTGGACCTTATGGTAAATCTAACACAATTTACATTTACAAGAGAGCAACATATAGCTTGAAAAGTCTACACATAAAATGTGTAGTTAAAACAAGAACCATGTGCCCTGTATCCATGTGTTTTGTATCTACCGCATGAGAAAAACTTCCAAAAACTCATTACCATTGCCATCTCAATCACTACTCCATGCATTGTCATGCATAGGACCTATGTCTATCCATATCTAAACTATGCATGTTGGTCTCATGCATACCGATCACTGCCATATTGCCTTACAATCAAGTGCAAAGTAGTCATCACGCTCAAAATCTTTGTCTAACCATATCCATTCTATGCATAATGGTCACATGCATATTGATCTCTGTCATATTGCCTTGCAATCGAAGTTGATACCAATCATTGCCATATTTCCTTTCCATCGTCTTAACACAAACCCAATTTTGTATATGACCAGCTAATAAGGTACCTATTACCATACCAAAAGTGCAGAAACCTAACCAATGGATGAAATTATAAACAAGAATTCTTGGCCCATGAATGAACAAGTGAGCAACAAAACTGTCACACCAATGAGGTCTTCATCCCTAATTTTTTATGGATCTGGCAGATCTGCCTGGAAGACAAAGCTATGATTTCCAACATTAATAGGCCCAATAAGTACATTCTCCAACATCTGATCATAAGATTCATCTTCTGCTGACCCAACATATGTCAACTTCCATTCCAAATCTTCTTTTAAAGGAGCCAGGCATTCATATGATATCTCAAATTGAAATGAGATGAGAAAAGCAATAGGATTGTCAACAACTGTTATGTTGGTTAATCTCACCGCACTCATTTTATATTTTCCAAACACCCAAAATTTCAAATCCAACAATCTGAACACCTAAAAAGGCTACACACATGGAAAACCTCCCCTGTTGATACTCAAGTAAGATAATTCTCCCTCATTAAGCTACAGGACACAAAGGACGCAAAGTGAGGAAGATTTAATTTATACTGATTTTTAGTAGAGGAGAGATAAAATAGTTGAAGATCTTTACAAACAACAACCCTCCTCTTCACTCTGATTACTTCAGCGTATTGGCTTCCACTTAGCGACCTAGGATGTAAATTTAGCAGCCTCCTTGGCTAGGTCATTTTTGGAGTTGAGGCCACATATCCTCTCTTGAGATCCTTCATGGCAACATTCTCAGCATTGAGTCCCACATTATCACTAGGTAATGCCTTCTGCAAGGCTTCATGTTGCATTTCAACGGACTTAACCTCAGTGATCAGCCCAGTTGGACCAAAAGTGACAATTGTGCCTGGTTTCAACACTACAGTCTCAACTCGCCCCACAGGCATAGTTCCAATAGCACTAATCTTGTAAAAAAACTAAAGTGGCAACCTAAGAGTCTTGCCTGAAGGATGTTTAGGATCTAAAACCTAGTCAAGGGCATCCAAGTGTATTGGGCCCTTAAACCAATCAAGGTTGGTTGATCTCTCAATCACGTTATCACCCTCAAATCCAAAGATAGGAGCAAGTGGAATTTTGTCAAGGTTGTACCCAACCTTCTTTAGGTAAGAGGATACTTCCTTTACAATTTCCTCATAACGACCCTTAGAGTATTTGGGAGTGGTAGCATCAATCTTGTTATAGCAGCAAATCATTTTCTTCACTCCCAGGGTGAATGCCAGCAAAGCATGTTCTCAGGTCTGTCCATCCTTAGAAATACCAGCCTCAAAACCTCTAGTTGTTGAATCAGTAATCAGCACTGCACACTCAACCTGCATCAATCACAGTTTCTGCCTTTGTTGCTTCTAATGAGCATGAGCAACACCTGCCCTGTTTGATCTGTGATTCCTGGCACTCTACAGATTCCCTTACCTCAACTTAGGAGGCACCAGGTTCTTCAAACAAGGAGATAATAAAAAACCTCTCTACTCTCTCGAACGCTTCCCTCAAGAAACTCTTGCATTTTTTCAAACAGTCTTTGTTCATATTTTTATGATAAGAAACATCTCTTTAGAGATGACAATCAAGTCAACGATTTATAGAGTTTTTCCAAGTTCACAATCTGCAGCAGGCTAGGATATTCATAAATGTTAATAGGTGTAATTGAGGAGTCCAAATTTAAGTTCTCACAACCCATGTTTGCCAGTAGATCTACAAGTTTATTCCCCTCTCTATATGTATGAGAGACATAACATTCCTTAAATGAGTCCAAAGTGCCCAAATTTATTTGAGCATATATGTTATTTTCCAATTCATTGATTGTCTATTTATGTAAGCATCAACAATCAAGGTTGAGTCACCTTGAATTTGTATATTTGAACAGCCTATTTTTTTAGCTATTACTAGTCCATTTAAAAGAGCAACAACTTTAGCCATATTGTTAATCCTAGGTGGAATGTTGGAGGACTTCAACGTAATCAGATTACCAAGACGGTCCCTAATGCAGATTCCAATACCTGAAATACCTGGATTACCTTTTGAGGTGCCATTAAAATTCAAATTGATGATATTGGGGCATGGTGGTTGTCATTTGATCTTTGATCTATTAATGGGCTACTAAGGATGACATATTGGAGTAGAGAAGGAAGGTAACCTAATTTCTTTCCATTCGTTGATAGTGAAGTTATCCTATGGCATAAAGGTGTAATTACCATTTATATTTTGAATGTTGGCGTTAACCATCTCTGAAATAGATTTTTGTATCCCATCCAAAAGCATCTGTACATTAGACGTTGTTTGTCAAAAAAATCTTGTATTCCTTTCCTGCCAAATTGACCAAATAACAATGGTTGGGATGCATTTCCAGATGCATGCAAGTAATGAATTAGAGAACATGGTGGGCCATGATTGGAACATGTCCCATAATGTATTAGGTAGTGGCATAGCTAGATTTAATTTATTCATGACAAATTGCCAACATTATTGGGCAAAGGAACAGTTCATGAATAAATGATCAGCTATCTCCATCTCCTTATTACATAAAACATAATTGAAAGGCTGAGTAATACTGAGTTTATGCAATTTGTCACTTGTTAGGATTATTTTCTTAAGTGCTAACCAAGCAAAACATCCCTCTTTTGGCAACACCGAGTTATTCCAGCAAAAGGAGTAGGCCCTATGATTCAATTTTTTATTTTCCATCTAGTGAATAGCTTTGTACCCAATTTTAACTGAATAATTTCCATTTTTGGATGGTGCCCAGATCAATGTGTCTTTCTTGTTCGATATGTATACCTCTCTCTCAGAGAAGATATGCTAAAAAATTGTTGCCTGATCTGAAAGTATAGGGAGTGTTGAAGGATCCTTCCAAATAGCCTTTCTTGAGAAGATATCTACAACACAGATATAATCAAATAACTTTATCCCCCAATTATCACTGATAACTTGTGCTGCACTAGCCAACTCCACATTTTGAATCAAAGGTGGCAGCCCATTCCATGAATCAATCCAAAAATTAATGATTTCCCCATTATGGACTTCCCATGACACATATCTAGTGATAACTTCTCTCGAAGATCTCATGAAGTTCCATATGGTTGAGCCTTGAGGAGCGTCTGAGACTTTTAAGATCCTTGAGTAGTCATTGGTGTCCAAATACTTGCCTACACTATTTTGCACCATTTTTTATGGGGTTTGGAGTACATCTGTCATAATAACTTACCTCCAAAGGCCTTGTTTCTTTTAGAAAGATCTTGCAAACCTACACCCCCCACCTCCTTTCTATTTTCCATATCTTCAAGTGACACCAAAGGTATCTTTTTAGTATCCATCATATTACTTTTCCATAAGAAGTCTCTTATGAGTTTTTGTATTTGGTGGATGACAAATTTAGGGGCTTTAATAACTGAAATGTAATAATTTGGTATTGCAGAAAGGACAGATTTAATGAGTAGGATTTTACCTGATAGGGAAAGCCATCGTGTTTTCCATGCAACAACTTTGTCCTTTATTCTTTCAACTATAGATTTTCAATAACTAGCTTTATTGGGTCCCATTAAAAATGGTATTCTGAGGTAGGCAGTTAGAAGTTCTTCTAGTGTAAATCCCAATATTTTTAGTATTTTTGTTGATATTATCTGATTAGTGTTGAAGATGTATACCTTTGATTTATCAAAATTTATCTTTTGGCCTGATACAGCTGTATAAAGATCCAAAGTTTGTTTGATCCTTTTATTCTTTAGTTTGTATATAAATGTTTATTTTATTTTGAAAAGTGTCATACATAATATTAAAATTATTTTATTCACTTAAAAGTATTGTTTAAAATACATATCAACTTTTTTATATTTTTTATTTGACAAACTCAACCACTACACTCAACACTCCATTATAGTTACGTCTCTCAATAAAAAAAAAGTCACATGGATATCTTAAATGCATTTGTAATAACCCACTTAACTTAATCCAAAAACTCAACTAGTTTTTTTTTTTAATATATAAAAATATTGATTTCTTATTCTTACTTATTCTTATTTATTTTTTATTCAATCACATACTCAAGTACATCTATCCAAATGAGATAGGCATCCATCCAATCGAGATGGGCATCTAACCATATGGGTTAGGCATCTATCCATACGGGACTAGGCATCTAACCATATGGGTTAGGCATCTGTCCATACGGGACAAGAGGTTTATCTATCCAATCCGGGATAGGCATCTACCCAAACAGGGTAGGCATTTATTCATAAGAATAGGATATGCTCTGGCTAGAGACTTTAGATTCATCGGGACCATCCGGGTCCTGAGCCACTCTCTAAAGACTACACTCCCCTACTAGGAGTGCACCGAGGTCGCCGTCCTTAGGAGTATTAAAATAATTACATAAACAAGCTTGAGTTTCACCTCGGAATTTGTCCTAAAGCCTTAGGAAGTCAAGCGAATCCATACGAGATTCCTTCTGAGTATGCATTGAATTAATTTTAACCTTTCAATTAGTATTTGCACCATTTGATTAAAAGACCAAGGAGCTTCAAGAACCAACTACTCACCCATAACCAAATCCTAATCCCCATCCCCGAATGCCTGAGTACAAGGGACAACTTCGTCCCTAGACTGCCTACATACCCATTTCGGCACGGGATCAAGGCGTAAAGTATGTAGTTTTGGTTTCTAAATATGGTTTAATGTAAACTATTTGATGGGTACGCAACCCTTTCTAGGGTCAATGTCCCAGATAGTTTCTCTGTGGTTGCTACCCACAATGGTAGCTCTATAGCAAAAAGGCTCAAGGTGACATCATGCTTGTGGCCTAAAACAACTAGTTCCTATTTTCTATTAAATATGTCACCCTTAATCCATTATCATACTTTGAAAAATCATCAAGATAGATAAATTCCAAATTATCACACACCGCCAAACCCTAATGGGGTTTTCTAAGGTTTAACTGAGCAGATGTAAATTAATTTAAAAATTAATATTTTTAGATTATCGATCCAAGGGGGATTACCTGCCCCTTGGATTTTAACTTCCAAATGACCCTTATTTCTCCTCGGTGATTTAGAGGGACGATGCCATAGATGTCGTTATTGCAGCTTTATTAGGTGTTAAGTGCAGTAGTTCAACACGACGGCATTACCTGTAAGTGTGACCCAGAGGCACCATAGATACTGAACTCTGCTAATTTTTGGTTTCAACTCCTCTTGTTTAGTTATCTAACTAGGAATTTAACTTTGAATTCATGAATCCTAAAAGAAGCAATATACCAATACAATTATGAAAAAGAAACTATTATATACAAGGAGTTATCACTTGAATTTAAAAACTAAACAATGAATTTTTACGTAATTGAAAGGAACATAAACAAATCGACTACCTGGAATAGTATTTTCTCTGAAAGAAAGTTATGATAATTAAAAATTGAAAAACTTGAACTAAATACATGAAATTACTAATTTCTTGGAAACCATGATACTTTCAAAGATAACTTATGAAAATGATTTGAATTACTTGCAAGATATAATTGTTTTGGACAAACCATTACACAATAAGTATGAATCCTAGTACAGATTTGCTTGAAAGAAAATTAAATGATTGAATAGCAAGAATTTGGAAATGAATTTTAACACCTACTTGTTTGAAGTGGAAAGTACTTAATAATAATTCCAACTAATTCTTCCATATGAAGTAATACAAATTTCATCTACAAATGATAACACTACTTTAAATGTGAATCCTAATACTTGAAAGGTACTAAATTGCTTGAAATAGAATTTAAATTATCAAATAATTATACTTTGGAAATGAATTTAATACTCACTTGTTGAAGGGAAAAGGAAACAACTATTCAACAATAAGCTTCAAATTAACCTCATTATTCTTAGTTACTAGTTGTTTGAATAAAGAGATTAGACAAGAGTGTAAGCAGTTGCTAGTTAACCAAGTAAATAATACTAAGTCTCCTAATAAGCAATTCTAATCAATAAACTTCTTGTTGCTTTTGAACTAATACCTTTGCAAGATTATAAAGTGATAACTAATTACTCCTTCCACTTGAAGTAACGTTAACTTTATCGTTGGATACATTCTACAAATAATAACTTTATCAATTTCAAATACTTTGAAGGGAGCTAATGTTTGCTCCTTAAATTACCCTCAATTAGAATTGTTATTTAATTTTCTAAGTGATCACGGAGTAGGTTTCTTGAAACTCATTTGCTAAAATAATTTCGGTTTTGAATAAACTCTCTTTGCATCTTAATTAATACTATTGCCATATGAATATTTAACTACGCAATTTACCTCTAAATTTAATGTTAATTAAATTTATCCTTACTAATTACTTGTATTATTAAGTGTAACTTTTCCTTTTTACTAGTCTTATGTTTCTTTTAGCTAGAAGATAAATGATTTTAACTATTAAAAGAAGTGACTATTCACAATGCCTTATATACTCATATCTTGGAATCTAATAAAGAAATAAATCAAATCTAACATTAACTCATGTTGCTGAAATACCTAAAAGGGTTACTATGAATCTAAACACATTTACTTGCTAGGTAAATTGTTTTAACATTTGATACTTGTACTAATTGAAATATACAAAAGATAGTTTGAAGTCCAAAAATTAAAAATAAATAAATAAAGAACTTAGATATTTGAAATGTATTAAATGTCTTGGGAAAATCTACTTACTACTAGGTACAATTTGGGACTAAATAGAGACACTTGAAGAAAAAGAACCAATACTATAGAATAAGTGTATCATTGGTGAAATATCATTTTTCCCTAAAGGATTAATCACATCTTAAATTTTTCTTTAATAAACAAACTTTACTATACACTAAAGAATAAATCCCTTCTTATAAGAGTAGATTATAAATTTAATTTCAACTATATTGACATAAATAAATTTTAATTACCAAATTCTAATGAATAAATTTTAACTAAATGAACCCCTTAGTATATATACATAAAATAAATTTTAATTGTAAATCCTAATTGTATTTTACTTTAAATAAACCCCCCCCGCTCCTCTTTTTTTTTTTCATTACTACTAACTTCAAAAAAATCAATTTTAAATTTTAACGATGTAAACAAACTATAAAAAAAAAAATTCTAATAAATTAAAGTTCATTCATTCAACAATTAATAAATTATAATATAATTCACTCAACTCGAATCAATGCAAATCAATTTAACATTAACAAGATGTTATTTATAATCAATTAGTACCAATTTTAAGACAACATATACCAATATTATTTTATATCCTAAACTTATTATAGTCAACTATATATAATATATCAATTATATTAATAATTTATTAATAACTAAATTAAAAATAAAATTGTAAAAATAACAGCAGTTATACCAATTGATATAACATGGTTGCCATGCCATAATAACTCTACATGCCTGAAACTTAAGTAACATTAATTATTAAAAGATTTATATAAGTATTTATATTATTATTTTTTTATTGTATTTATCTATATATATTTATTTGATCTCAGTTTATAAAAAAAATAAAAAATAAACAGAGATAGATTTAGGAATTAAATAATATATTCACTAAAAGATATAATTAATTCACATAGAACAATAAGTGAAAGAAAATAAATAAGTAAATAAATAAATTTATCTCTGATGCATTATGAGATGGGTAATAATTTTTATTTTATTTTTTAAGTTTCTCAGAGAAGTGATATTATTCAGGGAGAAAGAAAAACACATGTTCCTAGGGAGATACAAATTGTCTTGAATAGATGAACAAGTATATGTTCACAGAAAAATAAATAAATTAATTCACAGAGAGGGAGTAAAATTTATTTACAAGGAAGGAAAGATTATATTCATAGATGTTTACACAGGAACAATTTTATGCTTTATGCTCACAAAAAGAGTAAAACAAGATCTATACACAGATGAATAAATTGAATAAGAGAAGTAAGATTTATACACAGGTAATCATATGCTCACAGAAATAAGTTTATTCACATGAAAGTAATAAAAAAAATTAAAATAAAGATTTATACACAGATGATCAACATATATTCACAGAAAGATAAGTTTATTCACATGAAGATAATTACATATGGAAAATAAGATTTTTTTCACAAAGACCCTTTTTCTAGATTTTATAATTCAAGAAAGCCAAAGCAAAGATTTGATTTTTCTTTCTTTTTCTCTAAAACAGATTACATATATAAAAAGAAATATTCATATGCATTTTTTTTGAAAAAGAACTTTTATCAGTGTATTACTTTTTTTAATTTTATTTATTTATTTATAATGAAAATAGATTTTCTTTTGATTAATCTTTCTAAACAATTAAGATGAGCAATTTTTTTATATAAATGAAGATTCCAGAGAGATAAAATCTATATATAAAAAAATATAAATTTTTCACATGTAAATGAGAGAATGCAAGAGAGGAGAACCTGGAATGTCGAAGATTGATGTTGAATCCTCTCCAATCTTCTAGCTATCCTTCTTAGATACTTCCTTGTAACTTCATGAAAAATTCTTCAACCAAACTTAAAAGAAACCTACTATACAAGTGACTACCAAATTCTACTTCTACCAACAAGAACAAGAACTCTAGAAAAAAAATTTCATCCCCAAACTATGAACTCCCTTTTTGAAAGATTTGCATACATTATATAGAAAAGATGCACCAATTCCACTATCAAGATAAATTAATTGAGAATGGAGGTTCTTTTTCTAAAATTGGTTTCATGCAAAGTTGATTGATCACTTGGTGGAGGAGTTACATGCAAGAATATGCAATTTGAATTTTACCTCTAGAAGCTTCTATTTCCTCCTATGACATGTGCTAAATTAACATATTGAGAAAATAAGAATTTTCAAAATTAATTTCATGCAAAATGATTGTTGTCATAGTGGGGGTTACACTTGATCATGCATTTGAAATTCAAATTTGAATTCTCCCCCAAAAATGCATTTTGTAACTCCTTTGTCATAAAAATGCCATGAATATAATCATTCTTGACATAGAATAATTTTGTAACTCCCATGTCATATATTTGCTAAATATAATATTTATTCTTTAATATTTTAAATTTTAAATTTCTTTTCGAGAATCTTCTTATTTCTCCTACACCATGTGCTCAATTAGGATATTGAGAAAATAAGCAATTTTCAAATAAATTATGACCTCATGTGTGTGTCACCACTTAAATTCCTTTTTATTTAAAAACTTCAACCTTATTTCAATTTATCTTTTCTTTCTAACATTACTCATAAAATTAATATTATAATAGTAGGAGTAGTAGTAATGATGATGATGATGATGATGATGATGATGATGATGATGATATTATTATTATTATTATTATTATTATTATTATTAACAACAAGTCATATCAAGGTCCAAAAAGAGGGTTATGACAACATCTATCTAAAAGATGTCAAGAGATACTAGTCTCAAGGCACATATGCTTAAATTATTTTTGAAAATACATAGGCACCTCAAGACTGATATCTCTCACCATCTTTTAGATAGATTTATTTAAGATAACTATCTTACTAAAATAAATTAAAAATCCCTCAAAATGAAATTTCAGTGCATCAAATTTCTATTATATTTTTTTCTCTACAAATTACACACTTAGTGCGACTACTAGAAATAAACTTCTAGATCGATAAGAAAATGCAATCAAAATACTTGAATTCAACATCATCACACCTTGCTCCTCTCTCGCTCACTTATCAAACTATAGTCAGGGAAGAAATTCATGAGTAGTTAGCTACAAAAAAATGCATTGTGCCTTGTCATGCAATTTTCATGCTCAATGGTGACCTTTTACAATTCATTTGCAAACTATTATTGTGTTTCAACCAACAAGAGGTTTTCATATTTAGGAGAAAAAAAAAACTTTTAAAAACTCTAAAAGAATGATTTCCAAAAATTAATTTTGATACTTTAATTAGTTTTTTTAATGGACTTCATGTGAGTTTCAATGATTTACATTCATTTTATTAATGTTCACCAATTCTTTTTAGTGAAGATTTATCCACAAATTTATTTTTCTACCTGATACGGGAGCACGAGAACCTCTTCAACTAAGAGCCAAGCACAATCCTAGCCTCATCCCTTTCATTTCAAAGTCTTGCAATCAACAATACTTCATGCTTGGTTGGATCTTTAAGAACCTTTCAACTACACTAGTAGACCAAGTGCCCATTGACATGTTCACCAGCTTTCAAACTTCAATCTTTTATTTTAAGTTTGAATAACCAAAATTTATATAAAAAAATATTATTTTATTAATGTCAATAGGCATTCTACAATGGTAGAAAGGGGTAGAGTGTAATGACATGATTGTGTTAATGTTAACAAAACCACTTACCTTTTAGCTCAAGTTTGACAATCATTCATGTGGATGTTGAGGAGGTCAAAAGAGATACTCTTGTGAGCTTGGTATGGATTTTAAAGGATGAGAATGAGAGGCCAAGCATGGCTCAAGTTCTCCTGATGTTACAAGGAAAGATGAATCCTGATACACAACGGGTCATGAGATCTTTACAATATCTAGTGGAATATTAGATTCTCATTGTCAATTTGTTTTTCAATGTTTTTACACCCTATACTAAAGTTAAAATGTTCAGCTCCTCTCTCAAAGGGTGCCTTCTTAGGTAAGGCTTGATTTGAGGAGGCAATGAACTTTGCATTTTCCTCCCGGGTGATTATGCATGTTAGATTCCCTAAGTGAACATATATATGTGTGTGTGTGTGTGTGTGTGTGTGTGTGTGTGTGTACACACACACACACACACACACACACATATATATATAAGCTAGCAACAAATTTGTAACCAAGCATGGAATTTTCATCATGTCAATAACAATTACTTTACTATAATATTTCCAATTAAATTGAACGTCTAGATATTTATAATTAACTTGGAATTGACAAAACAAAATAATAGTTGTTACAAAATTAACTTTATACATTTTTTTTTGTTTAAAATTATTTTACTTTTATTAGATTATAATTTTTGTCTTATTTTATTTTTATTAGATTATAATTTTTGTCTTATTTTATAATGGATCAATTTTAATTTGTATGTAAATCTTTATATTATTTTGAAAAGTGTCATGCATAATATAAAAATGTTTTTATTCACTTAAAAGTTATTGTTTAAAATACATATCAACTTTTTTATATTTTTTATTTGACAAACTCAACCACTACACTTAACAGTCTATTGTAATTATGTCTCTCAACAAAACAAAATTAGTATAGATATCTTGCATGCATCTATCTAAAAGATGTCAAGAGATATTATTCTCAAGACACATATGCTTAAATTATTTTTAAAAATGCATAGGCAACTCATGAATGATATCTCTCACTATCTTTTAGATAGATCTATCCAAGATAACTATCCTACTAAAATAAATTAAAAATACCTAAAAATGAAAATTATGTGCATCAAATTTCTATTATATTTTTTCTCTACAAATTACACACTCAATGCAACTACTAGAAATAAACTTGTAGATAGATAAAGAAAATGCAATCAAAATTGTTGAATTCAACATCATCACACCTTGCTCCTCTCTTGCTCACTTATAAAACTATAGTCATGGAAGAAATTCATGAGTAGTTAGCTACAAAAAAAATGCATTATGCCTTGGCATGCAATTTTCATGCTCAACCGTGACCTTTTCAAAATTCATTTGCAAACCAATATTGTGTTTCAACCAACAAGAGGTTTTCATGTTTAGGAAAAAAAAGACTTTCAAAAACCCTAAAAAGGGGCTTTTCAAAAATTGATTTTGATACAACTTTAATTACTTTTTTTAATGGAATTCATGTGAGTTTCATTGATTTACATTCATTTTATTAATGTTCACCAAATTTTTTTAATGAAGACTTGTCCACGTTTTTTTTTTTCTATCTGATATGGGAGCACAAGAACCTCTTCAACTAAGAGTGAAGAACAATCCTGACCTCATGCCTTTTATGTTAGAGTCTTGCACTTAGCAATAATTGATCCTTCGTGGGCTCTTTAAGAACCTTTCAACTACGCTAGTAGACCAAGTGTCCATTGACATGTTCACCAGCTTTCAAACTTCAATCTTTTATTTTAAGTTTGAATAATGAAAATTTATATAAAAAATATTATTTTATTAATGTCAATAGGCATTCTACAATGGTAGAAAGGGGTCGAGTGTAATGACGTGATTGTGTTAATTTTTAACAAAACCACTTACCTTTTAGCTGAAGTTTGACAATCATTCACATGCCAAAAAATTAATATTAATTTTAACATAAAATTTTGAAAATAAACACCAAATACAAACAAAGATATGTCTTCATCAAAATTATAAATTTAGATAGATGTATAAGTAAAAAATAAAAACACAAATATTTTAAGAAATTAAGCAAATAATTGATAAATTGGAGATTAAAATATTTTTTATTTTTTATATAATTATTTTGGTATTTATTATCTTATTACTGAACACTAAAATAAATCTATAATAAAATTTAAAATAAATTATTTGACAAAAAATCTTATTTAAAATTTAAAACGATAAGTATTTCAAAAATATTACTTATTAATTTATATTTTTATTTGTTGAAGTATATAAATATTTACTATATTATTTATCAAACATAATAAAAAAATTTAAAAATAACCTTTTCAAAAAAAGATTAAGAAAAATACAATTAATATAGTTCTTTAGATTTTTTTTAAAAATAGATATATAGTTAATACTTTTAAATTAATTATAATTTATTTAAATATAATATTATTTTAACATATACAAATTATTAAAAAATTATTATGAATTTAATATAATAATTATATCTATAAAAAATCAAATTAATATAATCAAAGCTTATTCTTATTCTTGTGGATTTAAGTGTGTGAATTTTTAATACCCAATATGTTTTATGAAACTCTTTGATCCATCATCAAGGAAAGAAAGCATCTAAGAAAGCATAAATCTACTAAAATTTCTCTCCTCATATATTCTTTTCATGATGGTGGATCATCATCATATAGTTTGATTGAAACTTTGAACATTAAAATTCCACATAGTTAAATCTAGAAGAATAAACTTGAACATTATGAACTGTAGAAATCAATATATTTTCAAATTTTTCTCTTTGACAAATCCGAAATCGAAAAGTAAAATCAAATCTATCTTTATTTGTTTCTGAAATTGGACCCTTAAAAAAATAATATAACATCATATTTTTTTTCTATGTAAACATCATTTTCATATGCGAGAGAGGACAATTTATTTCGTCAAACTATCTATGTGCATGAGCATTGATGGTAGACTAAAGGTCGTTCACTCGATTCATGCAACTACTCTGCAGGGTGGGTGAGACGAAAATGAAAAATGGGCCAATCCGGAATGAAGGGAAATCATTTATTCAAAGAATCACACGAGAGTTGGTGAGTTCATGTCGCCATTGTCAAAGAGTCTTTCTTGTCTACTTAGTATAATCAATATCACGAGCCTCTACAAATCATTTATTCAAGTTTAAAATTCACGAGACTCCAACAAAAAACTTTCACCGACTATTTGAGCTAAAGGGACGTTGACAGAGGGTTCGAAGGTTTGAGAGTGGTTGGTGCTTATCCAATACCTTGTAAGACAGAGATTGTAAGAAAATGAATGAAGTAACATGTCAACTTGAGCATGCTGAGGAAGTTCAAAACATAGGATTCGAAATATTTGTGGCCTCACAAGTCCAGATATATGTTATATTGTTTCCTTTGAACAGTTTGCCGTGAAATGGACGTTAAGGAGATGCTTGTCCGAATTCTAATGGGCGTCATGCAAGACTTGCTGCAATGGCGATTAAAGAAAACTCTGATGGACATCATATTGTGTTTACGGATTTCTTCATCTCTTCACACTAGTAAGGAATGAAATACACCATACAGATATAATTAAGTCTAAATGATATATCAATCTCAGTAAAATTTAGATTTAGATATATGTTAAGAATTAGTTGTGATTGGGTTATGAATAAGATACACGAGTATCAGAGGAGGGATTGGTCCATATCCCATCCCACCCCTTTCATCTTGATGGAGTTGGAATAGTGAAGTAAACATTTAACATTTTTGCTGTCCAATCTTTTCATAGTGTTTACTATGATCAAATTTACCATTTCTATTGAAGAAAAGCGAAGTGTTGGTGCATCTCCCATAATAGGGATCGTAGTTTAAGCCATAATGGATGAGGGTTTGAGGATGGAGAATGGAAGAGGTAAAATATTACATAGGCTCGAGTGAAATGATTGAAGAAAATAATGAGAACAACAATGTGAATATTAAAAGGCACCAAGGAAAATAAAATTAAGAAGTGTGTAGAGAAGGTATGAAGTAAAAATGCTATAATTTTATTTTAAATGGGTAAAATTTGAATGTAAGGGTTGTCTATGATGTAGATTGAAGGTTTTTTAAGATTTGTTTGAGTGACATGTTTTCGATTATATTTATGTTTTTGTTTTAAGTTTAAAGTTAAGAATTTTTTTTTCATTGTACATTCTTTTAAATATGAAAACTATGTATAAAGATTACAAAAAATTAAACATAGTTATATAGAGAGAGAGAGAGAGAGAGTTGTTTGACTGAGATGTTTTCAATTATATTTATGTTTTTGTTGTAAGTTTAAAGTTAAGATTTATTTTTTTTCGTTGTACATTCTTTTAAACATGAAACCTATGTATAAAGGTTACAAAAATTTAAACGTAGTTTTGTGTGTGTGTGTGTGTGTGTGTGTGTGTGTGTGTGTGTGTGAGAGAGAGAGAGAGAGAGAGAGAGAGAGAGAGAGAGAGAGAGAGTATTCATCTAATATACGATTAAAATATTAAATAAAAATACAATATATTTCAAATTCATTTTACATAAATAAATGTAGATTTGATAAGAACTATCATAAGATAAAGCCTTTGCAAATACGAGAAAGGGGATAAGAGGAATGCCTTATATTTTATTGTTAGGTGGTTTTTTAGAGCAATATTAAATCAAATCATGTTACTAGACTAAAACAAGAAATTTAATGATTTGTTGAAGAGTTTAGCCAAAGATTGAGATATGTGCATCTATGTTTGCTTCCACATGCTAGTGTCTTCTATTGGCTTGGTCCTCTTTATCTCTATTATGAATATTATCTCCTACTCTTGTATCCATAAATGACTAAACTAGAGATAACTAGTTGCTATGGAATATTTATGGCTCTACTCAATAATATCCTTAGGTTGACATAACATCGAGTAGTATGAATTAGGATTTTAGTATGTGGCCCTTACTATATCTGTGGATAAATATATTTGTGAAGATGAGAGATGTGAAAATAAAAAAAGAAACCCTAGGTAGCTAGAACATGGCTCTAATTGTCTATGATTAGTAAGTGTGTGCTTTAAGTGTTAGATAAGTGCTAGTTAGTTTCATTTCAATCTAGCTACTATAATAATTATTCATGTGCATAATTTGATAGTTGAAGGAAAATTATAGCTTATGATAGGAAAATTTAAGTAAATGGAAAAGAAATATGTAAGTTTGAATTTGTGGGATATGTATGAGCATGATCCTATTTGAGAAAAAAATTATGACATACATTACTGTCATAAGTGAGAAAAAAATTGTGAATACTGATAGAATATAATTTCTATTTTATAAGAGTTCATGTCCATATAAAGATAAAAAAAAATTAAAATAATTCACAATATACTCAAAGCAATCAATATTATACTTATTATAAACTTGTGTTGAAACATATACCAAATTTAAAAAGAAAAAGTGCTAAAAGAACTTCTAGCAATAAATTTAAATATTTCTACAATAAAATATATATTTCTATCTCCTAGTTCCACACATCATATTGTATACCTATTGAATTGGTTTGTTGAGTTCAACACACTCTCATAATCTACCCCTAGATGTTTAATGTATAATGGTTTTTATTAAATGATACATTTGTAGTGGAAATGATAGGTACTTTGATATTTTCTTCAATCAATTCAAATAATACTTGTTAGTGGGATATAGAAGGTTGTGGGCACCATAATGTACAATTAGAAATAATGATATTTTTTTAATCTACAAGTCTTGATAGTTGTGATGATAATGAACAAGGATGTTTTAAATATGTTGGTTTTAAGATTACACGAAGAGTTGGATATGCAAGAAAAGTTCTTAAATATCCTATCATACCATGTGTGAGGCTAAATAATGGAGGTCCTAGAAATGGAGAAGAAAATAATGCTATAAATACTAAAAAAGATCATCCTTGGACTCAGTTGATAAATTATAAAAGCATTTTTTATGAAAGTGTTTCTTTTCTATAGGCCATTTGGCCTTTGGATGTTCTTAGAGTTCTCGAAAGATCATTTCCTTTTGGTGGACTAATTCTCTACCCAAACATCTTAGCATGTTTCTAGATGACACTAGTGGTTTAAAGGTTTCAGAATCCTCGTCTCCTTCTTCGATCTCCTCTAAACCCAATACTACCCCTTCTGATCAAGTTGCCAACATGGTTAAGAATCCTTCTATTGTTTCCTATGTTTCTTCTTGTTCTTCTAGTTCTAAATCTCCTACTAATGCCACTACTTCTCAACCTATTGATCTACAGTAAAACATTGCTAGTTCCCCACCTATTGGTGTTATCGATAGGGTTCCTTCTTAACATTCTCCTAGATATTCAAATTCTAATGACTTCTCAAGTTGGATAGTAATTCATACAAAGGAACGAAACATAAATATTCTCAAGATTGATTCAAACATTGTTCAATCCTAATCTTGGTTACCTCTTGGGTAACTCGTAATTTTATTATAGTTATTCTTTGTTTTGGTTTTCTTTGTGTTATTCATTGTAAAAGGTTTTGGGCCTTCCAAAAAAAAATTCGTTTGTTATTGCCCACCGACCTTCTCTATTTACTGAACTGCTCAAACTGGGACTTTAGAAGAAGTGTGTTAGAATCTTCATCCTTGTAATATTTGAGGACTAATTAATCAATCTAAAAAAACGTGTTGGATTATAAAGTGGAAGAAAGAATATATGAAAGAATATATGTGCAGTGTCACAAATTGTAACCCCTAAAAATTTCACACTCTATTTTAGGTCCTTGCTTTAGCCTACTTCCTTTTAGGTCATTTTCAACATATTTTGGCATTATCTCATCCAAACAATCATCATATGTGTTGGAAATTTGGAGGAATTGATTATGTGTTGCATTGATATTTTTCCATTGATGCTAACACCAGTTGTTTTAGTTATTTATCGATTTTTGTTTGGTTCTAGTAGAGTCGTTGGCTTATGATATTGATCTAGTGTATGCTCTGGTATGCTTTGATTTGTGGAATTGATTTGGATCTGTCATTCATGCTATTCAGATGTGTATCACAATCAGTTGGTTTAGGATTTGATGACTCGGATACTATCATTTGTTCTAGTAAGCCTTTTGGTCATCGGTAAGGGTTTTACCGATAGAGCTTTGTTGAAGATTTTTTGATGCACATGATAAGTGGTGTTGGTGAAGCTGCTAGATGGCTTTCAGGATGCTATTAGTTATCTTATTCATGGTCTTGTTGATTGGTGGTGTTGGATTTGGTTTATGGTGACCTATTTTGGGTTCGGCGCTATCTAGGTTATGAACCGGCTTATGTAATGTGTTGATGGGTGATCCTGATCCATTACCGGATGGATTCATTGATTAGATTATGTTATTTCGATCTTAGGATGACTTGGTTGATCATTGGATTGCAAGTTTATGCTATGAATTTATCGTATTATCTTTTAGGTGGTTGACCTAATTATTTAGGTCCCGGGTTGGTATATATATGATGTAAGATCTCTTTGTAAATCATGGGATTATGGTTATGGGATGGTTATGTGGTTACCTTTGTGCGAATACTATTGTAATCATATGTAGGAGTTTTGGTCGATCATAGGTGATCGAATTGGGTCGGTAAGAGAAGTTTAAGACCTCTGGTACTGAGCTTAACCGAAACTGTACGCAGGCATAGGAGATGTTATCTTTGCAGTTCACTCTTCTTTTTAGATTGTAGTCTGGATTTATTTTGTAGTCAGTGATGCTCCTTTTGTGATGAGAACTACGCTCTAGGTTGTTGGCCTTCCTACATGTGCAAGCCCCTCATTTTGTAATCACATACTTACTGCAAAAGTATTATCTAACTGTGGGTAGGCTTCCCATCATGGTTTTTCCCTTTACCAGTTTTTCCATGTACAAATCTTGGTGTCATGTGTTCTGGATGGATGGTAACTATTCTATGCTTTATGTTTATGCTTAGTTGCTATATCAGCTTTTTCGGTATTTGGTTTATGCATTCCGGTATTGGGTTTATGTGTTCTGGTAATAAGGATTTGGATGCTTAAAGTTATGAAATATGTTGAGAACTGATTCACCACCCCGCTCTCAGTTGTCCTCTAGTTATCTGAGTTGTCTAACAATTGGTATCATAGTTTGGTCCTCTGTGCATAAGCTTAACCGCTTGAGGAAGATCCTATGGGGTCTAATAGTTTAAGTTCATCAAATACATCTACAGCTATTTTCCGGAGAGAAATTCCTAGGCTTGATGGAACAAATTATAGGGTATGGAAGATTCGGATGGAGACTCATCTGAGATGTCTTGGAAAGTAAATTTTGGAGATCACTGAGAAAGGTGTTACCCCTTTTAATCCAGCATTTGGAAACCCTCCTCTAGCAGGCCTGGATAAGGAGCTTGAGAATGATTGTAGAGCTAGAGAAGCCCTTTTGTGTGCACTTTTTGATCAGCAAATAATGGGACTAACTGAAAAATCAACTGCAAAGGCTATATGGGACAAATTGGAGACTTTGAATGAAGGTGACCCTACTATTAAAATTACTAAACTTGATGGTTACCGAGTGAGGTATGAGAACCTGAAGATGGAAAATAATGAAAGGATTACTGCTTTTATGGAGAGAGTTAATGAGATTGTTTTGGGAATTCAATGTTGTGGTGGATCTCTGAGTGAAGATGAAATACTTTCTAAAGTACGAAGAGCATTGCCACTAGCTTATAAGATGAAGGCTACTACAATTAATGAGTTGATAACTATGGCAAACACCTCTGTTAATAGGGATACCTTGGTTGGGAAGTTATCTGCTTTTCAACTTGAGGAATTCAGACCTTTTGGAGTTGTAAAATCTAAAACTATTTTTCATGCATCTACATCGTCTACTGGCAAGAGTGATGGGAAAGCTTGATATGCGAAGGAACTAGAGGATATAAAGAAAGAACATGAAGATTTTGAGAAACTTGAAGCCTTATTTGCTAGAAGAGTACCTAAATGACCAACAGGAAGTAACTATGAAGGAAAATCACCTTTTAAATATTTTGCATGTAATAAGATAGGTCATTTTGCATCTAGATGTCCTGAAAGGAATTCAAAATTTGAAGAAAGAGCTAGAAGATCTTTTAGGCCTAACCATGATTATCAAAACAAGCATAAGTACAGGAGGAACAAAGACAAATCATGCTACTTTGTTGGCACCAAATGGAAAGAGTTATATTTCAGCACATGGAACTTTTCAAATTTATTGAAAAATATATATTTATAAAAATAGTAAAAAATACATCCATGTGCACTTATGTTTCAAGTTATCAATATACACCAAAAAAAATGAAAAAAAAAAGGTAAAATTTACTATATAAAGTGTGATGTCTTGTGTAACTTCAATTTCAGCATTTTATCGGCAACTAAATTATAGTGTTTACTTTATGAAAAACTATGTTCAAATAATTTTCCATTTTTTTTTTAAATTACAAACATAAAATACACCAAAAAAATATACATTTTATTGGTTTACATCATTTCAAAATTCAAAACATATATTTCACTTTCTATTGATTCAAAACACATATAACGTTGAATTCAAAAAAAGTTGAATCAACATTGGCCATTTTCTTTATAAAAGCGTGACATAACTTTGTACTTTTACCCATAATCTCAAGCATGCAAATTATGTGGACACAACAAAAAACAAATTAACAATAGCGAGAAAAGAAACATCTTTATTGATAAAATTATGATGTAGTTCACAATTATTTACTTTTTTTAATTTCAACGTTCTACAACTCCTGGTTCTGGTTTTCACTCTAAGCGGCAAGACTTTACTTTTCCACCCAATGTCAACCACTTCCAATTGATATCCTCTTCTCTATCTTAGAACAACTCTTTGTTCTCCTAATGCTTCCTATTCAATTCCCCACAACAATGTCTTGATCATCTTTCAACTAAAATCTTAGCATTTTGTATACCATGGTGGAAGCCCAATGGTCGATAGGGTGCCCCAACCATCGCACTCCACAAGAAACATCACCAAAACCACTATCGATGAGAAAAGTCCATTTTGGTGAGAGTCATCTTCAGCCTCATCAACATGATAGTCAATGGTGTAGGCCTAGTCTAATGGACCAAGGAAAGCACATTGAGGAGACATGACTCTGTTAGAGTGAGACTTTTCAAGTCTCTTTCATCTCACAATGAAGAGAGCTGACAAAAAAAAAAAACCCATTGGTGAGAGTCTTCTCAAGTTTTCTCGATCTTCAATGAGGATGAGGAAAAGAGTGTCACACATGTCCATCAACATGACAAAAAAGATTTGATGAAAAAAAATTAAAGTCTCCTCGATGTCACAAGAGCATATGCCAAAGTGACATGGCCCCACCAAAAAGGGGTTGCACACAATCAAGAACACATCAAAGAGATATGAACTTATCAAGAAGAAGTTCCCCAAGTTTCTTCAATGAAACAATGTTCCCAAACAAAGAGAGATCCAATGAATTCATTCATGAGAAAACATTTTGCCATGAAGTGATGTAAGATGTCTCCTCGATCCATACAAATCACACCGATAGAACACAATCTAAAGCTTGTCAGAGAGACCTACCAATGTCGGTATGAGAGTTCTTGTGTCCCCTCGATACTTTGGTGAGATAGAATTGATAAGACAAGTCTCGATCAATTAGAGACTTCTTGAAGTCTCTTCGATCCAACTAGATCAAACCAACTCAATTCCAAAAACACAAAAATCTAAACCAAGTAATATTGAGATCAAACCCAAACTAAAACAAAAATGTTGTAAATGAGAGAAACTTATGCCCAACTGATGCAGATTGCTCTGAGCTTGAGATGCCCCTACATCAGACACCCTAGGTAGGAAAATGTTACATGAGGGAAACTCATGAACGTTAAGGCCAATCTGGAATTGAAATTCCAAAGTAAGCCAGTCCATTTGCCTTCAACTAGGATGCTTCTAGGACTAATTTTATTTTCCATTGAACCAGGTACTCAAGGTATTCCTTCCCATAGGTCTTATTGGTAACCTCGATATCTATGATTTCATCCACCTCTTCAGATTGCTTCTCAGGTAGTTGGTCCACCCACACTACTATATCAGGTGTATCTATAGGCAAATGTGTCTGAGCACTAGTCTCTCCCTCATAATGTTTGTATAGATCACTAACATTGAAGATAGGAGAGATATCTATGTTCTCTGGAAGGTCAACTTCATAGACATTGGTTGAAAAATTCCTTAAGATCTTGCAAGGAACAATTTTCATCCATTTCAATTTATTACTGGTCCCCTATAGAAACCTTTCCTTCCTCAAATGAACCCAAGCTAACTCACCAATCTGAAATTCCTACTCTCTCATGTGCTAGTCAGCATATTTATTGTACTTAGCAGTACTCTTTTCCAATTGTTCCTTCACATTCATATTCAAAACCCTAATATACTCTACAAAGTCCTTTGCCACTAATTTGACCTCGCCAAATTTGCATGATATTTGAGTTCATCCACACTCCTTGGGCTATAACCATACACAATGTTAAATGGACTCTTCCCTACACTCCTATTAATTGAATTGTTGTAGAAAAACTCTTCTTGTGCCAATGTCGAATCCAAGTAATTTGGTCTATCACCAGTCAAACATCTCAATAGATTACCCAAACTCTTGTTGATAACCTCAGTTTTACCATCAGTTTGTGAATGGTACATTGAACTTAAACCCAACAAGGTGTCTAAACGTTTCCACAAGGTATGCCATAAATGGCCAACAAACTTTGTATCATGGTAAAATATAATACTTTTAGGCAAACCATGTAATTGAACTACTTCTTTAAAAAAAATTACAATATGGGAAGCATCACTAGTCTTCCAACACGGAATAAAATGAGCCATTTTGGAAAATCTATCAATAACAAAAAAAAAATGAATTATTACCTCACTGAGTTTGAGGCAACCCCAAAATAAAATCCATGCTAATGTGTTTCCATGGTCTATTCGAAATTGGTAATGGCTAATACAGTCCTGTTTTTTGCTTCATTCCCTTTGCATGCTGACATACTCTATATCCTTGTACCATCTTCCTGACTTCAACAATCATTCCTAGCCAATAATAACTCTCATTTAGCTAAGCTATTATCTTATCAGTTCCAAAGTGTCCAACCAATCCATCGCTATGTTTTTCTCTTATGAAATTATGCCTCATAGAGCCTTGGGGTATACATAACCTCTTCCCTTTGAAAAACAAGTTCTCTTGAATAAAGTACTCTAGCCATGGAGTTTGGTCCACTCCCATTGGATTCTTGCATGCTAAGCATGCCTCCTTAAAATATAGATCTTGTTCATACAACTCACCCAAAGAATCAAATCCAACAACACTCACCTTTAGCTCATCCAATAGAAAACTCCTTCTACTTAGTGCATTAGCCATTCTATTGGATTTACCACTTCTATATTTCAAAACAAAAGAATAACTTTCCAAAAATTCAACCCATTTCAAATGCTTCTGATTCAACTTACCTTGGCTATTAATGAACTAAAAATATTGATGATCTACATATATAGTACAAATTTCTTTGGCAACAAATAATGCCTCCACTTCTTAAGTGCTTGCACAATTGCATAAAACTCCTAATCATAAACTGAATATTTCCTCTTTTCTTCATTCAACTTTTCACTAAAGTATGCTATCGGCCTTCCCTCTTGACTAAGAACTCCTCCTATTATTGTTCCACTTGCATCACAATCAACCTTGAAAACTTTTCCAAAGTGTAGTAGCACCAACATTGGCTGCAACTATCCACTTGAATTCCTTTCTTACTGTCTTCATTGTTTCAGTTATGGGAGCACAAATTCCACTAAAATTTCTTATGAACTTCCTATAGAAGCTCGCCAACCCATGAAAACTACAGGCTTCAAACGTACTCCTCGCTGAAGGCCATTCAACAATATACCCTTTACTTTCTCAAGGTTCATTTTTAACCCTTTTTCTGAAACTACAAATCCCAAATAAACCAATGGATATTTCGAAGAGATTGTTTGTGTTTTTAGTTCAGTATTGAGTCTTAGGTTGAAATTTTATTAGGTTAAATATTAAGTTAAATTAGTTAGGGTATTATTCTGACATCATTCTTATGATGTTAGAACTATGCATTTAATAGAACTTTACTGACAGACATTAAGAACCATTCAATTTCACCAATAGACCAAAGATCCATTAAATTCAAAATATTTGTTAATTTTCCCGATCTATCTATATAACGCAACAGCAAACCTGTGGGTAATTATAGGGTTTTGTTTCAAGCGAGTTTGAGGTTTTCTCGAAATGGCCACAAATAGTCTGTCTGCGTGGTATTTCTTCCTTTCAGTTCTCTATATGCTTACTCTACCTTACAATTGTCATCCCCTTACAGTTGGTGGAGACAGCATCGCTTTGGGAGCTTCTCTCACTGGAAATCAGAGCATAGTTTTAAAGAACGGCACCTTCGAATTGGGATTCTTTTGTCCAAACGGAACAAATAACTGGTACATCGGCATCTGGTATGCCCAAATGTCTAACAAGACTATCGTTTGGGTGGCTAATAGAGAGACTCCCATCAGAAACAAGCTAGGCGTTTTGAATCTAACAACTGATGGCTATCTCAAACTGTATGATTCAGATGGGCGATCAATATGGTCAACAAGAAAGAACCAGAAAGCTATAGCCTCCAAAGCTATGATATTGGATTCTGGTAGTTTTGTTATGTTGGGCGCAAACAACATTTCTGAAATTGTGTGGGAGAGTTTCTTGTATCCAGCAGACACATGGTTGTCGGGAATGAAGATGTGGAAAGGCATGAAGCTAACATCTTGGAAGAGTTCGTTGGATCCAGCACCTGGGCCCTTCTCTTTAGAAATGGATCCAGCCCCAAGCAAGACGCAGTTTTTACTGGTGTATAAGGACAATATTACTTACTGGAGCACCGAAGAGTGGGTTGTTGACCATTTCAGCGGTATGCCAGATATGTTGAATAATTTCGCATCCGAAACTTTTAGATTACCCTTTGTAAAGATTTCTCCCACAAAGATGTACTTCACGTATATTCAAATATCAAAATTTGATATTGTGCAGCGTCTAGTCCTGTACAAAACTGGAGATGTACGATCTTTCTATCGTTATAATAGCAGCTGGATTAACATCTGGTCTGTGCCAAAAGACCTGTGCTTTGTTTATGATATATGTGGGGCTTATGGAGCATGCAACAGAAACAATCTTCAATTTTGCAGCTGTCTCGAGGGCTTCAAACCCAAAGATAAGCGCGCCTGGTTTTTACAAGATTGGTGGTCAAGCGGATGCCTTCGTAGTAGCCCTCTCTACTGCTCTCCCATTAACGGCACAACTGATGGTTTCTTGCAAAAGAACGACATATCCTTAGCTAAGGAAAAAGCAGTTTCATATTCCCAATACCCAACTCTACCAACATGCAGATCTGCATGTCTGGAAAATTGCTCCTGCAAAGCCTTCGATCTCACTAACTCTACTCCTCCCATCTGTAGAATGTGGTTTGGGGATCTGTTCAATGTTCGCGTTGCATCAAACAGCCAACCCGTCTTCCTTCGCATGGCTGCGTCTGAGTTGCAACAATCCATTTCCAATGGAGGAAGTAACCAAGGTCGTGTCCTTTCAATTTCACTTCCTGTCAGCACTGCTTTCATCCTTGTTTTGGCTTTCCTTGTTATAATATTTCTTCTGAGGAGGCGTGGAATGCTGGGCAAGGGAGGAGATATGGAAGGTCATGAGCTGCTGTCTGCTTCGCTGAGAACATTCACTTACAAGGAGCTGTGAATTGCAACCAACAATTTCAGAGATAAGTTAGGGAAAGGAGCATTTGGCTCTGTCTTCAAAGGATCTCTCCCAGACGATACGCTTGTAGCAGTTAAAAAATTAAGAGGGCTCTAAACAGGTAGAAAAACAGTTTCGTGCAGAAATAAGCACGATTGGAAACATACAACATGTCAATTTGGTCCAGCTTTGCGGATTTTGCATAGAAGGATCACAAAGGCTGCTAGTTTACGAGTACATGCCCAACGGATCTCTCAATTCATTTCTCTTCGCTGGATCACAAAAGTTGTTGGAGTGGAAGACAAGATTCGAGATCGCTCTAGGCACTGCACGAGCTTTAGTTTATCTCCACGAGGAATGCAGAGATCAAATCATCCACTCCGATATAAAGCCCGAGAACATTTTGCTGGATAGCGATTTCACCGCAAAGATAGCTGATTTTGGCCTGGCAAAGTTAGTGGGAAGAGATTTCAGCAGGGTTTTGACAAGCATGAGAGGAACTCGAGGTTACATTGCTCCCGAGTGGCTCGCTGGCTTAGCAATTACTTCCAAGGCAGACGTGTATAGCTTCGGCATGATGGTGCTGGAGATAATATCGGGTCGAAGAAATGTGGACATGAGCGTGAAGGAACAGACTAAGCAGTACTTTCCTTCGTGGGCTGCAACTCAAATTCAAAATGGAGACATGATGAGTATTGTGGACGAAAGAATTACAGAGCATGCGGATGTTGAGGAGGTGAGAAGAGCTACACTTGCAAGCTTGGTATGCATTGCAAAGGATGAGAATGAGAGGCCAAGCATGGCTCAAGTTCTACTAATTCTCCATGGCAAGATGGATGCTGATACACAAGTAGTCATGAGATCTCTGCAGTATCTAGTTAACCTCTATTAGGTTCCTGTTGTCAATCTATTTTTTAATGTTTTACGCTCTATATTACAGTTAAAATGTTTAGCTCCTCTTGGCTGGGTGCCTTTCCGGTTATGCTTGATTTGGGTAGGGAATAAACTTCTTTTCTCTCCAGGTGATTATGTAAGTTATATGACATAGAAAACTTCATTATAAATATAGAAGCTTACAATAAATTTGTAACGATCAGTTCTGCAGGCTAATTTTATATAAAGAACTGTACCGTAAATGTTGAATGTGGATCAACTAAATTTTCCAAATAGCGATTAGTTAGTCTATATGGTTAAGCTATAGGGTGGTCGGTTTGTTTTTTCCCTCTATTGTGATGCCTTCTCTATTGTGACCCTAATAACCTAGTTCCATGTTCTAGTTATGCATTCATGTTTTAATATGTTCTATGAGAGTGACCATAATTTAAGGTGTGCTTGCAGTTCTATCGTAGATATAATGTTGTCAAATGGATTGGGTTGCAAGAGATATGTTTAGAACATAGAGTGGACAGCGTTGAGATTATTTGATTATGTGATGTTTTGGTTTTAGATGGGAGTGGATTAGTGTGGTTCGTGACTGTGGATCATTCTTCTTTTGTAGCCTATGTGTTATGTTATCCAGAGTTTGTCGAGTGGTCCTACTTCTAACACACACTATCCTCTCCCTTGGCTTTCATGGTCCTAGGTGCAAGAGAAAAGTGTTAGTAACACTCAAATTTTATCTTTTTAAGAGAGGCCTGCCAAGAGACACATCACTCTTGGGAACGACCTCACATGGTAAATCCTTTGAGCCCCTATAAAAATCAAGTGAGAGCGAAAGTTATAGCCTTGGGTATAGTTGTTCCTACAGTGTAACTTGCCGAAAGGACAAATGGGCCCCACCACAAGTTACAAGGTTCTTAAGTGAGTCACTGCAGAATGAACTTATGTCCAAAAACATCAAAAATTACTAAACACCTTGAAGTAGTAGCCCACCCATTCTATTGATTGAGGATATTTGTGATAAATTTAGTGCAAGAGCATAGAAGGTTTTGCTCCCAAGGTACTCACCATACATATTTCCTTGAGTAGAAACATAGCTTTTTGAAAGGTTACTTATAGATCGATAAAAGTGGTGACTCCCTCATCATAGGGATCATCTATTTGTTATGCTCATGCAAGACTTAGTATATCACATCCTTACTTGCCATGACGGGATTCATAAGGTATGTAGTACCAAAGTTGAAGAAATATCAAGATGTGGGCTGAAATTATCACAACTAGCCATTTGACATTAAGGATAAAGAGTGTTTGAAGTGTTTTTTGTTTTGAGTCAAGACCAGTGCAAATTGAGCCGACTTCAGGCTTTGGAAACACCTAAAATACATTTGAAGGAAAGGGTCATCAAAATTTCAAAGGATTGGGTTGATCTAGACCCACACCTATTTGTACCATTTGAGGCAACATTCTTGTGTTTGTGTGCTTGCTTTGTTTTCTTGTCAAAAAAAATCAAAACTCGGTTCCAAAAACAAGTACTCATCCAACATAAACACTTTCAAAATACCAACAAAAAAATCAAAACAAAGAGCAACAACAAAAGCATCACACTATACGACCATTCTTCACATCTTAAGAAACAAGAATCTTCATCAACTTATCAACTTGAAGAAAAGACCATTGAGCTCAAAGGCTTTTATCAAAAGGAGGAAATTCTTCTATCTTAATAGGCAAATTTTTGTCTCTCATAGAACCTTCTTACGTCACATGTGTCTATATCTTCAAGGGAAATCAAATGAGTTTGATCAAGCGTCATTATACCACAGAGCTTTTAATCAATATAGAGCTTTGACTTATCATCAAAATAAGGGAGGCAAGATCAATCCTGCCTTCTTTCCAGACATTTGTATCACATATAACTCAGTTACGGTAGAACCACCAACCCCTGAACAAGAAGAGAAAGAGTTTGTTCCTTTTGTAACACAAAGTTTTTATTGAAGTACATTTCATCCATTTCCCACATTCACACATCTCAACCAATCCATTTCAACTCTCAAAACATCAAGAGGTTTTTGTCCTAAGTTCTATTTCAATATTGTTTGAATCAAACACAACATATCACTTTTTATAGTGTCTCTACATCTAGGATAAACTCATCCTAAGAGGCATTTCTACACAGGTTAAAACTGGTCTATGAGTGAATCCTCTCATTACTAGGTAGTTGGGTCTGTAACACATCTCAGATCTCTCTAAACCTTATCACATCAAACATTGTCAATCAAACACAACAAGCAATTCAAGAACGAACTTTGGTAACATCTACCTTTAGTGCTAGAGATCCATATGCAAACACCCCACCAATCATCAATCTTTCATTCCATCACCAACTCATCATCATTTTCATCAAACTTCAACAAAAACTTATAAACAAAATGGCTCAAACCAGATCAAGGTCTAGACAAGAAATTGAAGAGGAAGAGGAGGAAAATATCAATGAATTCCAAGAACCCCTTGGAGGAAACGCAAATGATGAAAATCTAAGTACTCCTACTCCTGCGGAAATAGAAAGGGAACAACACGACCCTCTCTTTAATAGACTTGTTGATGAAATACTGAGTAGCAATGTTGATGCTCACTTTTTAAGACTTGCTCAAGAGGGGGCTAAACTACCCTCTGACTTTGATGTTGCACAACTAAGACAAGCATCAAAATGCCAAAGTCGTAATGAGGATGAAAGAGGTCGAGATCACATCAGATATAACCTTCATCAAGGTAATCCCCCACCTCCTCCTCTTCCAAATGAAATAGACATGTTGCGGCAACAAGTCAAAAATCTCGCCCAACAACTTCATAGTGGTGTAAAAACTAATCAATTTTCACTCAATGACATTTGTCCCTACCCTTTGATAGGAATCTTCATATGCCACCTTTTCCATGAGGGTTTCAAACACCCAAGTTTGAAAAGTACCAAGGAAAAGGAGACCCTTGTGATCATGTTAGAGAATTCCATTCAGCTTGCCTCGAAGTGGCATACGAGGACACATACCTAATGCGACTCTTTCCCCAAAGTTTGGGAGGAACAACCACACCATGGTTTTCCCGACTACCAAGTGGCATTAGGACCTTCGAAGAACTAGTCCAGAAGTTCCTACCACATTACTCACACAACATTGAATGTGATATCACCATGGCTGATATATGTAAAACCAAGCAAAAACCAGACGAACTATTTTCAGTCTTTCTGCAACGATGGTGTCAAATGTCTACCAGACGTTCTCTTCAGAAACCTGAACAAGAACTAGTGGAAATATTTATTTCCAACTTAAACGACGAAGTGAAATTTCACCTAGACATAAAAGACACAGACTCTTTCAATGACATGATCACCAAGGGTGAACTCACAAAGCTGGTTCCCACTTTTTGGTACATCCTAATTTTTGCTGAAATCATACATTTTTTGGAAAATATAATTATTTAAGCTTTAAGAGGTCCCATTTGAAGTAATTAATTGAAGAGAGTTAGATCAAAGGCTCTTAGATCAAAATTTCTTGGATAGAACCTCTCTACTTCTAAATCATACTTGCAATGGAGTCACCTTTGCATCTATCAAATGCTGATAAAAAACCAATTTTACATTAGCATTTGAGGGGTCAAACGAATTCATTTAGAAGTTTCATTTTCTTGAGGATTTAGTCCTTATTATAAGCTTTCCAAATAGTATAATTTTTAATATATTTAAGTTTATTAATATATTTTTATTTTATTTTTTATGAATGTAGGTTTTTCACCGAACATGAACTTCTTTGTTCAATGCATTGGAAAAAATAGCAAACTAATTCAAAAAAATTCTGAAAAATATCTATGCCCTAGGTATTGATGTCTTCTTTCTAACAAAAAAAATAAAACTTAATTTTGATATATATAGAGCAAGTTATGTGTTCAAACGTACACTTATATCTAAATTATAATTAGTCAGACTTCAAAACTTAATAAAATAAAAAATATTCAACATATCACTATCAAACCAACTGCCTGCCCTGGGTATTGATGTTACAAACCCAAATTTAAAAGAGATATGTTTTTATCATTTATAGAAAAAAATTTATACATTTCGGGATGCACATCACTCTTAAAAAATGTTGTTTCCTGTAAAAAACTACTTTTGAGGGAGATGGAAAAATCAATTAAATTTTACTCAAAAAAAATTGAAAAAAATATATTTAGAATCTACAAAAAGGATGTTACAAATCACTAGTTTACATCATCTTCAAATTCTTAATGATTTAAAAGTTATAGGTGTCGGAAAGTTAAGGTTTTTTGCAAAATGTTCATCTAAGTGTCAAAGTTGGTCAAAAAGTGGGAACCAGTATTGTGAGTTCACCCCCAAAGGTTTAAAATGCGAATGGGCTCTCATCAAAAAAGGGCTTATCAAAATATACAATGAGCCAAAGGATGGCCCTCGCTCGCGCTTCAATAGTGACAAGCCTAACTTCTGGAACAAAAACAAAAACGTCGTCAATGATGGGGTTGTGGATGCAAGAACTATCAAAAGTGCACAACCTGTGGTCCAATTTGTAGGACAGAACCCCCCACCCAAGAATAACACAGTTGCTCCTCCAAATCAAGGACGCAATATATCTCAAGAGGAACCCAGACAGCGTCAGCAAAATTTTAAACCAAAACGAACATACACTCCCTTAGGGGAACCTATTGAAACGGTGTTACGTCAATTGGTTTCTCAAAATCTGGTGACCTTACCCAAAACATCAAATTACGAACCTCAAGTCAAACCTTCATGGTGGAGGGATATTGAACATTGCGATTTCCATCAGGGAAAGGGCATAAGACAAGCAATTGTCACAGATTGAAAGATCTTATTCAGGATCTTATTGACCAAGGTGAAATCAAAATCGAAGGACATGACCCAAAAACAACAAACAATGATCATCTCATGTTCAAAAATCCACTTCCATCACAAGATCAAAGGGGTCCTTCCACTTCAGGGAGAAACACAGATACCACTGATTATACGCAAGCCGCATATAATTACATTGTTAATCACCTATATGATGCCAGTGAACAAATTGCAACTATTACCATAAAAAATCCCAGCTCCACTTGCAATGTTGTTACACGTTGCGGCAAGATCACCATAAAAGCAGCTCCACAAGGCACCTTATATATCCCAAAGCAATATAACCTTGTGGAACAATTAGATAAAATGTCTGCACTGATATCTATCTTAGAGCTATTGCACCTATCCCCATCTCATAAAACAATCTTGGATCAAGCTCTCCAAGAGGAATTAGTCCCTGCAAACCTAGAAATAGATCAATTCCAAGCTATGGTTGGAAACCTAAGATCATCACCTTGTCTCACTTTCTCTGAAAGTGACAATGCATCCTTCCAACAACCTCATAATGCCTCACTCCACATTGAAGGATTTATCAACCAACATAGGATCAAGCGAGTCGTGATCGACAATGGAGCCGGCTTGAATATCTGTACACTAGAATTGGTCACAGCATTGGGATATGCAATTGAATCAATGGATCCCCGCAAGAAGATAACAATCAAAGCTTATGATGATGTAGAGTGGTCATCCAAAGGAGCTATTGTGCTACTAATCCGAGTAGGCCCAGTGGTGAAGCACATCATCTGTCAAATTCTGGACCTTCCTCTGCTGTATAATTTGTTGTTAGGAAGACCTTGGATACACGCCATGCAAGTCGTTCCATCCACCTACCATTAGTGTATCAAGTTCCCTCATAATGGTGTAGAAATTACAATCCTGGGCGATGCAAATCCCTTTGTGTATTAGCACAATATCAATCATCAACCAGAGATTACCGTTCCCAACAACAGAGAAGCCATCCCATCCACATCATACATAAGTCCAGCCTCTCTTTCTAGTTCAAACACCACTATACCCAAGCAAGAGAATCTCAAGATGAAAATAGCAGAGGAAGGTCCTGGGGAGTACAATTTGAGTCAACTCTTTTGTGTTGGACAAATGCCTACTTCTCCTAGAACTCATGGTAAACATCAATGGTTACTTCAAACGCCCTTGGTCAAGCCAGCATGCACTTTCACGCCTTTCATCCTTAGAAAGAGTCAAGAAGAAGAGACCAGAGATGAAGACTTAGCAGAATGGATCTATAAAGATCCCATCACCATGGACATTCCACAAGCTAAGCTTCCCACAGATCAGTATGGAAAAGGCCTTCTAATTATGCAGCAAATGAGTTATGATGGTCAGAGTGCTTTAGGACCTTGCAAGCAAGGACGACATGAACCGTTGTAGCCAGAATTAAAGCCCAAAGATAACACGGGACTAGGCTTTCAAAAGGAGATCCTTCCTAAGCTTAGATTCAAAGGAAAACCTAGCAAACCTCTATATAAGCCAGCTACAAAGAAGTCACCTTTGTTTATATCAGTAGCACCACGCACCATACCAACTGCCCCATTGAGGCTAAAAATCCCAGCAAAACCAACCACAACACCAGTCATCCCACCAATCAAACCAGCAACCCCATCAGTAGCAGCCATAACATCAATAGCACCGTTAGCAACAGCATCTATATCATAACCCATAGCAATATCGACAACACCGGCAATTTCAGTAGAAGCAGCAAATTCAACATTACCAATACTTCACGTATCAGATTCATTGATCCCCATAATCCTTCCTGCAGCACCAATCATTTCATCTACAAAGGTACACCAACCGAGCACACCTGCAGTGTTTAACTCAAAGGACATCCCAGTATGGTATAGTAATCGGATCCCGGAAAGTGACTCAGAGACTGACTCACATGAGTGGGAATTTTATTCTGTCCAGCTTAATACTTCAGATGAGGAAGATGCATCACTACCTCCACCTCGCACAGACATCCCTATTTACGGAGAAGCACAGATAAAGACCTCTTGGATTCCTGAATTGGAAACTTCTTCCACATTCCCTACGTCACATCCTATGCCTGATTCTGATGGGGAGAGTACCATCAACGACCTTCATCACAACATCTTAACCCTCACTGACACATCTAATAAACTTAATCTAATCGATGAGGTAATGCCCATTATCCATCCTGAACTCATCGAATGGAACCAACCTAATCCCCCATGCCTTGACCACTTCCAAAATGATGAGGCGATCATTGACTTTTTGGAACTACGGGATAACATACCATGTGGGGATCACAAAGTTGGATTCGCCATTGAACTTAATAGTGCAGCATACTTTAGGGCAGATGCCAAACCTTTTAGCTGCAAAACAATAAAAGATGGATCTTCCAGTAAAAACCACACTATGGCACTGTTTGATCCTAAAAAGGTAAAGAGAAAGAGTGTATCCAATGGTGAAAACCTCTTTGAGGCACCGAAGAATGAAAGGTTTGAAATTCTCCCCTCTAGTACACAACAGGAATGATCAACAATTCTCATTGAGGAAACAAAAGAATACAACGTGGGGACTCCTGAAACTCCTCACCACATACATCTGGCATCTCTTTTAACTCCAGAGGAACGGCCTAAGTTTGTCAAATTATTCAAAAAGCGTCAGATCAACTTTGCATGGTCATATGCAGATATGCCTGGACTTGATCCTGATTTAGTCATGCATCATCTCACCGTAGCAGAAGGAGCCAAGCCTGTCAAGTAGAAACTTCGCAAGATGCATCCTCAAATCGTGGTACTAGTCAAAGAAGAACTTAAGAAACACTTGGATGTTGGTTTTATTAGACCAATTGATTATGCAGATTGGATATCCAATAGTGTGCCTATCGGCAAACCAAATGGGGGCATTCGTATCTGTGCTAACTTCAGAGATCTGAACAAGGCATGTCCTAAAGATGACTTCCCCCTACCACACATCGACATAATAGTGGACCTAACAGCCGGACATGCCATGCTTTCACTCCTGGATGGCTTTTCAGGTTACAACCAGATAAAGATTGCACTAGAAGATCAACATAAGATGACCTTCACATGTCCATGGGGAACATACTGCTGGAATGTGATGCCTTTTGGTCTAAAGAATGCAGGAAAAAGGCACTCCAAGATCTAGTGGAGATGGATGTAGAACATGTCCCAAAGACTCACATGTCTCCTCAAAACATAAAGAGACCTCCTCCAACTGTTGTACATAAGTATCCACAATCATATCAACCTCAAAAGAATGATCATGTAGAGAATGATCAAGAGGGTCAGAGTGTGCCCTCGCAACAATTGAAGAAGGATCATCTTCATCAAAGAGAAGATGAATGTCATCAATGATGTCTCCCAAATCTGCAATGTAGGATTCCACAAACAAACCTGCAATGTCTGTCAGGTAATCATCCCATGAATCTGAAGCTGGAAGACAATGAATATCATGTTGCACTGAATCACTTGAAGGCAAAACTGTCGCACTATCTGCATCATCAGGTGCAATAGGTGATGTGATATCAATATGAGGAGATGAATTACAAGGCTCAAGAATGGGGTCACATGTGAGAATCCCCATGTTCAAGTGCCCAAAGTTCTCCTCAAAATCTGAACCATCACAAGAAGTGTGATCAACATGTGTAGAATCATCAAATGTGAAATCATCATCATCAACAAAATCTGAAAAGGAGTATAACTGAGACGCATGATCAACCACCCCAATTGCAATGATAGCTCTAGTCTCCAAATCTCTAATGAAAACTGACTCAGGTGTGAACTCCACAACTCTCTTAGTTGCACCATGTGTGATTTGATAGATGGAAAGGAGATTGTTTGTCAAGTGGGGTACACACAACACATCATTGAAGGAGTTATTCCCACTATCAATAGACCCTTTCCCAATCACATCAATGTATGTATGATTGCCCATCAAAATCTGAGGCATGGTGCAAGGCTCAAATGTAGAGAACATAAACTGTGAAGATGCCATATGATGAGAAGCCCCTGGATCTAGAAGCCATCTCTCTGAATCATGACTGGTAGTAGCACAAAGAGCTTTTCCTTTTCTTGTCCCAAAAGAGTGAGTCTTCCCACTTGTAGAAGCCATGAATGCTTGCCCTTTTCCTTTTGAATGTGAGGAAGTGGAAGTTGATGAATCATCCTTAGGCAAATCAATCTTATGCTTTTTGATGATATGTGTGAGCTCATCAATCTTTTTAAAATGGCAATGATGCTCCTCATGACCAAACTTTTTACAATAGGCACAAGTAGGTTTCTCCCTCTTTGGTGAATTATCCCTCTTGGCAGAGGATATATCTCCTTGTTGTGGATAGGATGATGCTTTATCCTTGGGCTTTGATTTCCATTTCTTCTTGTTTGAGTTGTCCTTTCCTTTGTTCCCTTGATTTTCCACTAATGCTTGAGACTTAGAAGCCTTAAGAATGCCCATGCTTATCAACTTAGTTTGTTCCATCATCAACATTTCATTGAAAGCTTCAAATGTAGGCATTGTGTAGCTTGAAACCATTGTCATCCTATGGGTTTGGAAACTAGAAAAAAATGTTGCATATTCTTGTAGAAGCTTGCCCATCAAGTTGAAGATCAATTGAGTATCCTTCTTATCAATGCCACAATCTTTGAGTTGTGCCCTCAACTCATTTGCCTTGGTGACATAATCTTGTATATATCAAAGTTCTTGGGATCCAACATGGTGAGATCACTATCAATTTGATATCCCCTAATCTCATCAAATTGACCATACAAGTCTTGAAACTTTTGCCAAGCATCCATGATTAGAGTACACTTCTCAATATGAAAAATGAGATCCTTTGATACATACTTTCTTAAGGTACCAATTGCCATGATATTTTTAGTGAGCCAATCCAAGTGACCAACTGGATCAAGCTTAGGATCAACGAGAGCAACAATAGTTCCATCAATGTAATGAGTTAGTCCTTTTTCCATAGGTTTACTCCATGCATCAATTTTCCAAGTAGCATAATTATGAGGAGTTAAGAGAGGAAACTTATAAGAACCCATAGCAGCAAAAAGGAAGGAACACAGGAGCACAAAAGCACAAGAGACACCCCCCCAAATTAAATCAATCAAAGTACCACCCCAAAAATGATGATTTTGGCACTTTATATGTAGTGCGTGTACAATAGGCCACTTGCAAAACAAGGAAAAGTGGACTTCTGATTTCAATTTACAACTTCTCAAAATGAGATCTAAGAGACTTCAATAAATACTGCTAGTGATCTAAACTGAGATCCAAGCAAAATGCAAGTACCAAATATGCCAAAAATGGCCAAATAATGAAAGTACAATTTCTACTTAAAATTACTACAAACAAATGGCAGCTTATGAAAGTAGATGAAAAAATATGCACTTTCACAAAAAATGGCACTTGAAAAGGAGTCCATATGAGCCCAAATGAAGCCTCCAAAGTTGTAATAATCGGGATTTCACGATTTCTGAAAAACCTGTATCCGAGAAATAGAAACATCCTACACCATTGTACAAACCATGAAATTCTACCCCCAAATAAAAAAAATTGCTCGAAAAAAGGAGTTCGGATGAGTGAGATATCGCTATTTGAAAATCACCTGCAAAATTATAATTTCTGGAAAATTTCCATCCCAGCTTCAAACTTTAAATGCCTCTAGATTTGGCCTCCGAAGTCTGATTTGGATGAAACAAAAGGCAAAATCGACTTTCTTGGACCTCCTCAATCCAATGGTAACCTCAGATTTGATCCATCAAGCTTCAATAATAACCTGCAATAGAAAGATCCAAAATGCAAACCCCAAATAGCATCAAATTTCTCTCAATTAGCAAACCAATGACACTCTAATGGCTCTGATACCATGTGAGATTTTGCCAAGATCAAGAGGCAATGGAAAGCACAAATAAGAGAGAACAAAATAGATGATAGAAATAAACTATATTCTATCAAGATGAAAAATATGATCAACTGGATCATTAAGCATTACATACAATGAATATGAGCCTGATTATATAGGCAAGGCTATATGGATATGTGAACACACAAACATGACATGTGGCTCAATAAGAAACAAGGGTAGGTAAGAAATAGGTGTGGGTAGGTAGGAGAAATAATATAATATTCCACATGAGGTGGATCACCCACTGAATGTGGAGTGTAACAACAAGATCACACCATAAAAGGTGGAAATTCTCCTACACACACTATCCCAATGTGGTACAAACACCCAAGTGTCTCATACCCAAACTACTATGAAATGCATTTTCGAAGTATACTTAAGTAAAGTGTAATAATATCCAAGATGAATAATTATTTACACCAACACTTTGTTTTCACTGTTGTGCAGGTAGTAAGGCAGTCGATCAGTTTTTTAAGTTTTTTTGCTTTCTTTAATCTTTGATCAGCTCTCTATTTATATTAGAGACTATGTAATAGTTTTTATTATTCAAGCTAATGCATACAATATATTTCTCAGTTCTAAGAAATTCATAGCAGTCTTCTTCTTTTCAGTTTAGTTTTTTTTTGTTTGTTAAATTGAATAATCTTTCAATGCCTTTCCACATCTTCATTCCCGACAACCATGTGTCTGTTGGATACAAGAAACTCTCCCACACAATTTCAGAAATGTTGCGGATGCCCAACATAACAAAACTACCATAATCCAACATCATATCTCTAGAGGCTATAGCTTTCTGGTTCTTTCTTGTTGACCATATTGATCGCCCATCTGAATCATACAGTTTGAGATAGCCGTCAGTTGTTAGATTCAAAACACCTGGCTTGTTTCTGATGGGAGTCTCCCTATTAGCCACCCAAACAATAGTCTTGTCAGACATTTGGGCATACCAAATGCCGATGTACTAGTTTTTTGTTTCGTTTGGAAAAAAGAATCCCAATTCGAAGGTGTCATTCTTTGAAAGTATGCTCTGATTTCCAGTGAGAGAAGATCCCAAAGCGATGTTGTCTCCACCAACTGTAAGGGGATCACAATTGTAAGGTAGACTAAGCATATACAGAACTGAGAGGAAGAAATACCATGCAGACAGACTATTTGTGGCCATTTCGAAAAAACTTCAAACTCCCTTGAATTAAAACCCTACAATTACCCATAGGTTTGTTGTTGTGTTATATAGATAGATCGGTAAGATTAACAAATATTTTGAATTTAATGGATCTTTGGTCTATTAGTGAAGTTTAATGATTCTTAATGTCTGTCAGTTAAGTTCTATATTAAATCCATGATTTTGATAGAATAATACCCTAACTAATTTAACTTAATATTTAACCCAATAAAATTTCAACCTAAGACTCCATACTCAATTAAAAACACAAACAAATCTCTTCAAAATATCCATTGGCTTTGGCTTTTTGCCTACTAGTCAAATGCTATGAATATCCATCGGTCTGTTGCCTATTTGTCAAATGTTATATTAGGGTAGAATTTACAAATTGATGGTAAATTTTATTTGATTTATTAGGACAGAGCTTACAAATTGATAGATGCAGCAATAAAAGGACACCGCAATAAATCTGAAAATAATAGTTTTCTTGATATTCTAGAAAGGAAACCATAGATTGTATATGACACGGCACTAGAATTTCAGAAATTTAAGTCATAGATTGTCATTTATTTGATGGTCCGTAAATTACTGCTTAGTTTCTGTTTGGTCTTTCCAATCTTCCTTGCGAAGTCATGTGTGATGGGTCAAAAGTCTTTTTAAGCCGGCCACTTGAATAACAAAGTCTACACTGATAATGATTTCTTCCTGCACTCGGAAGGAAAATGGTAAATTTATTGACTACGGCGGAATAGCAAAACAATTAATAAGTGTTTTTATCTCTTAACGACCCAAAGAGGTGGCGTGTAGACCTTCCCTTCAGCATTAAATTCACTAATAACTAGCAATCGTATCTTGGTGTCCAATAGATACATGGAAAAGGTTTGGAAGAATCATTTTTATTTTTTTTGCATACAATTGTATAGTACATGAGATTAAGTGGTAGGTAATTTAGCAAATTATGTTGCCTATGCAACAAAGGCCTAGAATTAGGATTATGTTATATCTACAATAAGAGGAGAAGGAGGGAGAGAGAGAGAGAGAGAGAGAGAGAGAGAGAGCATTGGAAAGATAGTGGGGATCAAAGAGATAAGAGAGAGGAAGGAGAGGAAAAAATAGAGATGGAAAGAGAGAGATAATGATTGAGGGGTACATGGATATATAGAAAGATAAAGATATAGGAAGTGATATATAGAGAGTAGAGAGGGATATAGATAGAGTAGAAGAGATAGAGAGACGAGTGAGAGATAGAGAGGTAGAGAGGGAAGGAGAATGAGTGAGAGATATGGAGATAGAGATAGGGGAGAGATATAGAGAGAAATATAGAGATATAAATAGAAATTAAGATGTAGAAAGAGAGGGAGGGGGAGAGAGGGAGAGAAAGAGATAAATAGAGGGAGAGGTGAAAAGGATAGAGGTATTCATTTAACTGACTAATGTTTCTCATATCATATAACTCTACAAAATGGGAAATTATCTTCCTATCATTCTTATGATGGAGGAGAAAAATGTCTAGGTGATAATTGTGTGCATCAAATTGTTGGTTGTTGGAAGGTGTAGTTGTCTTTTAGTCTCGATGGATGAGAATGCCTCATGGAGCATAATTATTACTATTACACTAAAACACTAACCAATGACAACTAAATGCACTAGATATAGATGATTAAATAGTTTCAATTATCTTGCATAAGTAAAAATTCCTATCAATTGTGGACCTTGAAAACCGTAGATATAATATATTAATAAAAAATAATCATATAAATCTATTTATTAACAAATATTTATTGCTAATAATATGAAAGCATAAAATTATTAAATGATTGATCCTTCATTTCTACAAAATATCATGTTGAATTCAAGGTCAAAATATGATGATATTTTTTCTTTTCGATATGTCTTTTCTTGTTTTTTAAATTATAAGTAATAATGTCTTGAATTAATATTAAAATTTATATAAAAAACTACAAGTAAAAGCTAAAGTATTGGACCCCAAATCACCTATACATGATAAAGATTTTATTTAATTCCTTGACTATTTCATACCCTTACTTATGAGAAGTAGAATATTCTCAAATTGTTGATGTTATAATTAATATATTACATATTTACATTATCAGAACTAATATTAATTATATTAAAATAAGGATTTTTTTGTATTTTAAAAATATTTCACATGTCTATTTATCATTTTACAAAAACAAATAAAATATCAACCAAAAAATAAGTTTAAAATTAAAAAGAAGGAGAAAATCTCTTGATGGGATGGAAAGATTAATGAGCTTTGTTGTAAATATAAATATATTTTTAAAATAAGATAATAAATTCTATATTTAAAAATATATTTATTGTTTATTTAAATTATTTTTTACAAATCCTTAAATTAAAATAGAAAATACTAAAAGCCAACTTCATTTCTTAATAATATTAAGTATTTGCATTAAAAAAAAAAAGGATATTAATTTTATCTAAAAAATTTGACACTTAAAATCCAACAAAATTTATATAAAATAAATACATATATGTTATATAAAAAAATTGAAGTCTTAAATATAACATCATCATATTAATATTGTATAGTCAAAACTATAAAATATTTAATTAAATAAAATATGAATATAATAAAAAAATGAGCTTATCAATTATAGACAATTGTATTTTCAATCCTTTAATAAAATGGATAATATTATTTTTGTTATATTATTGACAACTCTAAAAATGAATCTAAACAACAATTTAAAAAAGTTCTTTGTTGCCACAAACTAAGTAATTCGCCAGTCATAATATAATTTGCACATGAAAACACGTGAAAAGCAATGATTGGGATTGTGAAATAACATGAATTTTCGCTAATGTGTCCATAAATTATGCGGCTGGCTTGTTCGGAAAAAACTAATAATTAAACAAAACCAATAAAATTGTTGTATTGGATCAAACAATTATTATTTTGAATATAATCAATGTTTTTATATAATAATTTTAAAATTAAAAAGATTGAATACAAGTAATACTTATTTGTTGAAAAATATATTGTAAAAGTTCAAATAAAGTAAAAATCTATATTTAAAATAGTTAATAGTATAAGTCTATTATACAAAAGTATATAATTGTGAAGGTAAATAAATAACTCTTAGAATGAATTGAAGTCAATTTAATAATCATTGTAGAGTAATACACACTAATAGTGAATAATTATCATAATATTACTTTGACAAATATATATGGTTTAAGAAAGAAAATATGAATAACAATACTTAAATGTGATAGTTAAACAATGGTGCAAACTGATGAATATTCTAACATCGTCTTGATCTTTGTCCTACAAATGCAATTTTTTGAGTCTAGTGAATGGTTTTTGTTTATATGCTTGATTTGTACATTAATATTTGTAACTACAATTTTTTCCTTTACTCTTTAACTCAACTTGCCTCTCGAACAAAATCTTGGTCTTACATCCACTTGGTTGGCATCAATCTATTTTGTATTTATTTTAGAGATAAAAAAATTCAATTTTAAAAATACCTTGAAAGAATTGTCAGGTCACAAAGAACCTTTCGAAGATCAACCATCAACAACATCTAGAAAGATGTATATTAATTCAATTTTATAAAAATGTCAATTCACCTAATCTCTTCGTTAATGACCTATAATGTAATTAAGTGTTCATACATGACATCAAATCACACAATGTATATTTAAATAATTTCAAGAGATAAAGATAAAGGGAGCTAGTTTTGTCAAGAAGTGTATTCTATAGTGGGTAAGTACACCAAGATGGTGTGCAAAAAGGGGGGTATAAGTGGACACCTTTTTTTTCTAAAATCAGCTAAACCTAGACTTCACAGAGCAATTTGATACTCGTCCACTCAAAATATGAAGATACCCAAAGAAAAAATATTGTATTACTCTGAATCCAGTTTCCAAAATACTATTTCTTTTTAAAATTAGATAAGATTAAGGGTGTCAAATCCTTTGTGCATGAAAAAATAGTTCTTGATTTTTCTAAAAAACATAACATAGTATCTCACGTGTGCATCAAAAAAGTCATCGTTAGATTTATTATTTTGACAAATCCTTTGGTAGAAAGATAGATAAGAGTGAGCACTAGAAGTTGTGCATTTTTTATAATTTTTTGTTGAGTATTTTGTTTTATTTATTTTTCAAAACGGGTACATCCTGAAAATTAGATGCTTGTTCATGCGTGAAGCATAACTTGCATCAAAATAATTGAAAATGCAAATTTATTTTTTTAAGTGTAAAGAATCAAGTGCACTACAATAATATATATATTTTGTAAAATTTTGGATAAGTAGATCAAAAGTTATTAAAAAATGGTACACATATGTCTCTGGGAACTATGAAGACACTAGTAAAAAAACTAAACTTTAATATCTTAATATTGTCCAAATATTAAAAAAAAAAATGGTTAGAAAGCTCAAAAGATGTGTGAAATTATGGTGGTAATTTTACAAATACCTAGTTGATGAGGTGTAAACCTGATGATGACGAATTTGAGAAACCAATTTGATAAAACAAAACACATAAAAAAGGAGGGAAATGGAGGGAAATCAAACTCCCAAGCCTCAACCTTGCCATCCAAGGCTATTAATGAGCCTAAACATGCTAAAATGCGAACATCTTTTTAAAAATAAAGGCATGAATGAGTTTTTAAATATAAAAGCCCATTCGTGTTTTTTAGACCAAAAAAACTGTACGGGTTATGTTGACATAAAAAAGGTTCCAATATATAGAACCCCACATGACCCCTAACGTTACCATATAAGGTCCCTTACCACACCATATGATGCCCTAAGGGGTCATATTCATATGTTCTAACACGTGTTGCGCCATTAGGACCCCACGTGACCCCCAACGACACCATATGATCCCTTATGACCATATGATGTCCTAAGGGGTCATATGATGTTCTAATACATGTGTGGCCCCTTAGGACCCCACATGCCCCTATTGAAACCATATGACCTGTTAGCACACCATATGACCCCTTAGGAGCATATAATGTCCTAAGGGATCATATGGTGTGCTAACATGTCATATGGTGTTGTAACACATGTTTGACC